>NC_133650.1:133207764-133507764 GCF_009905375.1 Apium graveolens | reverse complement strand
CTGGGAGGTTTCATTTCCTGGATTGCCTTTATCTTTTCTGGGTTGGCTTCAATTCCTCGGTTGCTTATCATGAATCCAAGGAATTTTCCTGCCCCTACTCCGAATGTGCGCTTTTCTGGATTGAGCCTGAGTGGGTATTTTCTCAAGTTGTCAAAGCATTCTCTCAGGTCTCCTATGTGCCCGGGGATGCTTGTAGACTTTGTAATCATGTCGTTGACATATGATTCCAGGTTCCTTCCAATCTGGTCTTTGAAGATTTTATTAATTGCTCTTTGATATCTTGTTCCCGCATTAGTCAATCCGAAAGGCAACATCACGTAAGCATAGACCGCCCTGTGTGTGATGAAGGTTGTCTTTAGGATATCCTTGGGATTCATCTTGATCTGGTTGTACCCCGAGTAGGCTTCCATGAAACTTAACATTACGTACCCGGATGTTGCGTCGATCAACTGATCGATATTCGGCAGGGGGTAGGGGTCTTTGGGGCATGCACTGTTTAAGTTTGTGTAGTCGATACACATTCTCCATTTCCCGTTTGATTTTTTTACCATCATAACATTTGCCAACCATTCTGGGTACTTGACTTCGCATATTATCCCTGCTTTGAGTAGTTTCTCAATTTCCTCATCTATTGCTTTTTGCCTTTCTGGGGCAAAATTTCTTCTCTTTTGCTTGACTGGCTTCCTCTTTGGGTTGACATCCAAGCTGTGCATTGCTATGGATTCATCCAACCCGGGCATGTCTCATGGGGTCCAAGCAAATATATCAGAGTACCCTTGGAGTAGTGATACCAGGTCTTTTCTGAAATTAGCCTCGAGCCCGGACCCTATCTTTATCCTCTTGGAAGAATCGCTTGCACTGATCAAAATAGTTTCCGTTTCTACAGCGGCCTCTATCTTGGATTGATCCATATTTGATACCAATTGCTGGATCCGGGCCTCTGTATTTTTTCTTCATACAGATTTTACCCAGGGTTGTCATCTCTTTTTGGTTGCTTTCCCCTACTTCAATTGTTTCAGGGTTGGTTGCTTGCACAGTAGGGTTGGTTTGGCCAAGGCCTAGGCTCAATTCCATCTCTTCTGTGACTTGGTTGCTTTTTTGCTCTTCTGAACTTGGTTTGGTTGCTTTCGGATCTAAGAGGGACTCTATGATCTGAACTTCTTTTCTCGCATCATCCCTTGAGTGGGGGCGATGTTTCTTAATACTTTGCTGTTTCCGGAGTACCACGACCTTTCTCTTGTTGTCTTGATGAGTTTCAGCCATTACCAGAGCCTGGCTATAACATCTTTCAGCTAACTCATAGTCTCCCTTGATTTCTCCTACTCCGGTTGGAGTTGGGAATTTGATTTTCAAGTGTGATATGGAGGTGATTGCTTGGATCCTGGTCAGGGCTGAGCGCCCGATTATGCCGTTGTAAGAAGAGGGAGTATTGATCACGTAGAACTTATCACATGGGTAACTTGATTTGGGGCCGATCCAAATATGACTGGCAAGTATAAGGTTCCCTGGATCGGGACCAATTGTTTCTGAACCCATACAGAGGGTCCTCTTGGCATTCATTGGGGCGTACGCTCCCAAGCTTCATCCTGTCCACAGTATGCTTGAAGAGTATGTTTACTGAAGATCCATTATCTATCAGCATCTTTCATACTTCATTGTCAAAAATATCAAGTGTTACCACCAAGGATTCATTGTGATTCGGGTTGACCCCTTCATAATCCTTGCTGCTGAATGAGATCATCATCTCCGGGTAGGATTGGACGGAGAACACTTCATCTCCTGAGCCCGGGCTCATAGGGTAAGAGTGTGACCCTCCTAGGACCATATTTACTACATTCTTACCTTTCCTTTGCCTTTCTTATCTCTGATTTTTCTCCTGGGAGATGTACTAATTCAGGTTGCCTTTCTTAACTTGATCTTCAATGAAATATTTGAGAGAGAGACAATTTTCAGTTTTGTGCCCATGGGTTTCATGATAGTCGCACTGCCTGTTATAAGGCCTGCTCTCTGGGGGAGTCTGCATTGGTTTTGGAGGATAATAGAATGGCTTTCCCTTGATCTCCTTCAGTATTTCTTCCCGGGTCCTGTTTAGTGGTGTCCATTTCTGGCTCTTGCCTAGGCTCTCTTGCTTGCCTAGGTGGACCGGGATCGCTTTTTGATTCTATCTTAGGACCCAATCTTTGAAATATTGGAGTGTTTTGTACAACATTTGTCTGCTGGGTTTGGTTGCTTTGTTTGAACTTTTTCTCCTGATGGTAACCCCCTCTCGGTCGGTCATCAGAAGATTTGTTCCTGGATCCTCCATTCCGAGTCATTCTCATCACCTGGAGAACATCTTTTTCTTTAATAAACCGGGCTGCTATTGAGTAGGCAGCGGCCAGGCTTTGTGGCTCTTTGTTTATCAACTCTACAATATACCTCTCATTGGGTTCTGGATCCAGGTTCCTTCGAAATATGCTTAGGGCCTCCCTTTCATCAAGATTCGAGACTTTGTTTATGGCTTCCTGGAATCTCCGTATATAAGTTGAGAGTGCTTCATTATCATACTGGCAGATTGTTTCCAGGTGACACATGTGTATTTCATGTGTCTTATTGGCTCTAAATCTTCTGAGGAAGGCTCCTCTGAATTCTTTCCAGGAGTGAATGCTTCTTGATGGGATCCTGTTGAACCATCTTTGAGCGCCCCCTTTGAGGGTCGAGGCGAAGAATCTGGATTTGGTTAAGTCATTGTAATAATATATCTGGGCTATCTGTTCGAAGTAGTTGAGGTGCTTTTCCGGATCCCCCAATTCATCGAAAAAGTCAAAGTTGTAATGCTTGAGGTTTTTCTGTCGAGGGATGGCTTCTAGGGAGTGGCTGAAGGGCGTGAGGGTCTCCCCAACTTCCAACCCGGAATCTTTCTCCATTTTTCTCTGGAGCTCATAAATCATGTCTTTAAGATCCTTCTGGCCCTCCTCTTCATCGTCAGAAATAAACTCGGGGGTAGGGTCCCTCCGAGTTCTTTTGACTTTTGTTTTAGCTAGGAGCCTCTCCTCCTCCAGCTGCATTCTTTTCTGAATTTTTTGCTCCAGCTTTGCCTCTTCTTTCTTTCTTATCTGTTCTCTGGTTTCTTCCAACTTTTTCTTTCTGGTTGCTTCTGTCTCCTTCTTACTAGGCTCTTTCTGACTCTTTTTTGCCTTAGCTCCAATTCGGTCGAAGACAGATCTCCTGGATTGCTGAGAATCCCCTGACTCTTCTTGCTCCTCATCTTGCTCATATTCTATTTGGAGTCGGGCTTGTTCATCTCTATAGCGCCTGATTGCTTCAGCAAGTTCATGGCTTGTTAAGTTAGCCATATGCTCCTTTGCAACTGGAACATTGGTGTACTTGTACTGATTGAGCTCTATGACATTTCTGGAATCCTGGGGCGTTATTAGCCTTTCCAAGACCGGGGTGTGTTGTGTCAATGGTTGCTCCTGGAGGGCTGAGAATCCCCTGACTCTTCTTGCTCCTCATCTTGCTCATATTCTATTTGGAGTCGGGCTTGTTCATCTCTATAGAGTCTGATTGCTTCAGCAAGTTCATGGCTTGTTAAGTTAGCCATATGCTCCTCTGCAACTGGAACATTGGTGTACTTGTACTGATTGAGCTCTATGACATTTCTGGAATCCCGGGGCGTTACTAGCCTTTCCAAGACCGGGGTGTGTTGTGTCAATGGTTGCTCCTGGAGGGTCTCTCGATCTCCCCCAAGTTCATGAGCCTGAGAGTGGTCCTGATCCTGGACCTGGGTACTGGCGGAGGGCCTACCAGCCGTACTTTTTCCTGCTCTTACCATTACCACAATTGTACAAACAACTGACCAAGATTTGAGGCTATAAATGTGGATCTGAGGTTTCTTTTTTGAAGATTACAAAAAAATTTCAGAATAACAGCAAACAAACTTTCTGGGCTTTGCTAACAATAATACTAAACAAGAATAGTAGGCTCTAGGACACAAAAGAAAATATGCAAGCTAAAACAATTCTGGGTTTTAAAATTATCAAGACTATTAAACCCTAGGCTTCAAGACTATCAAGATTATCAAACCCTAAACAACCAAAACTTAACAAACAAGAGCGAGCTCACACAAACGTGGCCTAAAGTAACGAGCTCAAACAAACGTGGCTAAAATGAACATTCATATTCAATAAATGGTATGGTTGTTTGTGTTCTTACAGGCTTAAAAGTGGACTCTCTTAAGAGTTTACTGATGAAGATGATTCTGGGGGCACCGAGACCCAAGGATGGAGCGCCCCTCCTTCTAGCGCCAAATGATAACTCCGGGGAGCGGGCGGCTCCGTCCGACGCCGTTCCTGGACCTTCTGGGTATGAAAGAGGTGTAGCTGCTGGTTGGGCGCCTGCAAAACAATACCGGAAGGGGGGTTTGGCTCACACGGCGCCTCCGGTGTAAGAATAAGAACAGGGTTTTGGGGCAGATGAAGATATATGTATGTATGTAATGGAAAGGTTGTTGTGTGTGTGTATGGATATGAGGGAGAGATAGAGTGTGCAAGGGTGTGAATATTTTTCTAACCCCTAAACCCTTTAGCCTTGGGGGTATATATAGCCCAAAGGTAGGGTTTAGGGGTTGTTACCTCTAAATCAGGACCGTTGGATCTTGGGAGCAGAGGACGCCTGGCTTGGGTGGATTGCTTATACGTGTCCAGGGGAGGACCACCTCCAGAGTGTCCTAACGGCCATCTGACACGCGTCGTGCTTGTCTGGTGTGTTAGTTGTTGATAGATGTCACAGTCACGTGCCCACGTACTCTTCCTTGGCGGGTTGAGGGATGTGCATGTGTTTGCTGGGACCCCCCTCATGGTGGTCTTAGCCCTAATCCGGATCCGGGTAGACAGGTGGTCCGGGTCCAGGGTTGGATCCGGATCCGGATAATGGGATGGACTCGGGCCTGGTCTCTCCATTTAATTGTTCTGGGAGAGGGGTGTCTTCGTCCATCAATCGAGCCTGGTACCCTTTAGATCCAGGTTAAATCCTAGCCGGGCCTCTTATACCCTATTATACCCTATCGCATAGAATACATGTATAGCTGTAGGGCGGTAGCTAGGGAGTTTGGTTTCTCTGTTGCAACAGTTGGGTATTTTGGTAGAGTGATAAATCAATGCACATGACACTTGAGAAGAAATAAAACTTGTTGCTAAACGAATGCTTTTAATTCAACTATCCCCTTAAATTAAAGTCTCTCACCAGAAAAAACAGAGTTGGTATTTAATGAAATGAATTCAAAGCTTTTAAAACCAAGAGACAGACATGGTATTTACTACGTAGTAGTTTACTAAGAATATCGGTTCCGACCATATCACCATTTATGATCACCCTGTTTAGCAGATCCAAGCTTTCATTCTGTGTTTGAACACCCTGCCTTTTAGCTTCCTTTTCGTGTTTCCTGATCATCTATTGTTGTAATCATCTTTTCGCGAATAAGTGTTTGGGCTGCTTAACAACCTAACAGACAATATCTAACAAATAAGTGCTTCTAATATGTGCTTAACATTCTCAGGCCCATAATATTGACCCAGTAAACTTTGGGCTGCTTAACAGCCTAACACTAACATGCAGTATCTAACAAATAAGTACTGATCTAAACAAGTAACTGAACAAATGCCAGCTAAATTATACTACGAAAAGAACATATGAAACTGTAGGTAAGAAGAGAACTTTGTATGTGTAAATTGATGTTGTATATATGATTTTAGAATGTTACAGTTATACAATGTGTGTTAGAAAATTAGGATTTTAGAGCTTAATTTAATTATGTTCTTGATGTTAATCCTAAAATCTAATGATTGGAAATTGTTCAATGATATTTGAACTTAAATTTTCATGTATGGTTTTAAGAATTTTCTTAATGAAATCCATATGAAATGAGAGTTGAAAGTAGCTTGGAAAAGCTTGGAAAATTTGAGAATGTTTGTCCCACATTGAAATAAATAAAGGGGGTTGTGTGCTTTATATGGTATTACCCACATGAATAGTATACAACTACTAAGGTGTGTGATGGTCCATTGTGTTGTTGTGTGCTTCACGCTCACACACACACGCGCGCCCCGCCCCGCCACGCCACGCCATGCACCGCACCGCACCGGACCGGATTGGTCCGGACCGAAGGGTGATTTGGGTGAATGTCTCGGCGTCACGCATACGCGAGGCGACCTGGGCGAGGATTTTATTTATTTGAGAATTAATTTAATTCGAATTTATTTATCGGTGACTGGATTATTGGGCTGGGTACTGAAATAGGCTAAGTCACTTTGTTAGTGGGCTTAGTCTAAATACATTGAACCTGCAAATAATCTGATCTGTAACAAGTTCTGATATCAGAATCAGAACTTAAGAACTGATGAATAAAATCAGAACTTAACAAGTTCTGATATCAAAATCAAAACTTAAGTACTGATGAATCAAATCAGAACTTAACTTAAGTTCTGATAATAATGTGGGTGTTAATGTGAAAAGCTGTTACAAATAATTTAAATTCAAAATCTGATCAGTTTTGATTTTTTCATTAATGAAGCAGTTTAATTCAGACATTAAGTGTGTTGACAGTTTCATTTTTCCTCTCCTATAAATAGAGGCTAAACTGAATGTATTACACACACTGCATTCTCTTCTCTTCTCTTCAACCTCTCTGCATTTCTCTCCCAAAAGTCCTGAAGTGCTGATATTTTCCGGCAACTGAGGTGCTGGTCGAAGTGGAGCTTTTGTTGCTACTGTTAACATAAACTCCGAGCTATTTTATCCTGGTGGAGATATTGTGCGCATCTCAAACGCAGCAGGTAGGGGCAATATTCTCTTCAAGAGCAGCCAGGACTTCGAGCAAGGCCTGGTGACTCAGCTGTGATCATTTTTCTTGGCATTTTGTATCTGTGAACCTTTATTTCAGTCACTGTTAAAAGCTATGGTTTCGGGTACATCTTTCTTTCTCTCTTCGTTATTTCAGTTACTGATTTTGTTTACCTGCATGTTTTGTTTTGTTAACTGTGGTCTTGGCCTAAACTTGCTAAATTCTTTATACACTTGCTTCTATGTTGCTATATTTGTTAGTGAGATTTACAACATTCTTGAAGAGAATATTAGTTATATAGAATTTAGCATAATGGTTAACGAAAGTGAGGTTATCGTTGGTGGTGGTAGCAGTTCGGGTGCAACTGCTGGGGCCATTGATTGGACCACCTATAGTTTCCCACAAGCTGTTGAACTAACCGGTTTACCGGAGAAATTCAACGATGGCATTGGCTTTTCTCGCTGGCAGAAAAGGATGAAGTTGTGGCTGACTATAAAGGGTCTGTGGCCGGTTGTGGAATATGAGAAACCAGTAGTGGATCAAGAGAAGGCTGACACAGTTAAGGCTTTTGCGAAGTGGGCTGAGAAGGATGGAGTGGCTAGAGCGGCCATTCTGGCGGCACTAACAAACACTTTGTTTGATGTCTATTCTTCTGATGCCTACTCTGCAAAACTCTTATGGGAGAAGCTGGACCAGACACATAATACTGACTCACAAGGTCTAGAAAAGTATTCTGTGGCAAGGTTCCTCGAGTTCAAGCTGGTGGACAATAAGTCCATGACTGAGCAGGTGCATGAGTTCGAGATGATAGTGCATGCTTTGAAGGAGTCTGGAATGAATCTCCCGGAGAAGTTTAAGGTGATGAGTGTGATTGAAAAACTCCCGAAGTCTTGGGAAGAGTTCTCTCTCTCCCTGAAAAGACAGAAAGGAGAGATCACCTGGACCAACCTTATGCTGGACATCTCGGTGCAAGAACAACACAAGTCCAAACAGGGACATGTGATGCCAACTGAACACGGTACCTCGAAGGTAAACATAGCAACTGTAGGACAAAAGAGGAAGGCTTTTGCTAAGAAAGCTAATAGTAATAAACCTAAGAGTCACAAGGACAAGGCCAAGAAACCCAAGGCAAACAAACCATGCTGGTTTTGTGGGCAGGTTGGGCACTGGAGTAAGGACTGCCCTACGAAGAAAGCGAAGAAAACTGAGGTAGCGCAAGCAAATGTTGTGCTTGGAACCGCAAGTGGGCCTGTAGTGAACATGGTTGTTGGTGAGGCTACGGCTTCTGAAACCGACATTGACCGGTATGTATCCTACAACCCTGTAATATTTTCTACCTATCTGTCAAATGAATGGTTGATAGATACTGGAGCTAATGTACATATTTGTGCTGATATTAGTTTATTTGTATCTTATCAACAGAGTCATAGCCTGACTGTGAAGATGGGGAATTGTAATAACCCCAATTTTTGAGAAATTTTGAAACCCTTATGAATAGTGTTTTTGCTGAACGAGAAAACTTTTCATGCCACGCTATGTAGGGGTTCTGTTATTGATCTTATGGGATATTATTAGTACTCTATGTGGTATATAAGTGTATGTAAAGATCGTCAGAATCCAATTCCGAACACTTTGATTTTTCCCGGAAATCCACAAGATACGGAGAGAATTGAGTATAAGGTAACATGATAAAAAGGATTTAAATTAAAGGATTATAAGAGAGGATCATAGAAGGAATACAATATATTGAGAAAGGTTAAGGGAACCTAAGTAATAAGATCCCGGGTATGATCCCTCAAACGATAAACGAGAACGAAAGATAAGCGAACCGTAAAACAAATAAGTGACCAAGAGACAAGCTTGTACAAGAAGCCAGGGATTGTGACATCATCAAACCACAAGGTGTGGACAAGTGGGAGCATTATGACATGTGCAAGGTGACATAGGCATGACAAGAAAGGAAGGAGGTGTGGTTGAATGAGAACCACACAAAACCAAGGGCAACTAGGTAATTCACTAAAGCAAACAACAAAAATCAACCAACCAAAAGCAAATCAAGCCAAAACACAAAATTCTCTCTTCTTCTTCTTCATGCTCTCGGGTGGTTTTCTTAGAAAATGAAAGTCCAAGCTCCTCCACTTACTATTTAGCAAGGTAATTATCTAAGCTTCCCCATGGATAGTTACATACTTCCTATAAGTTTAAGCTTCTAAATCCAAGCCAATCTTTTTCTATAAATCATGAAAGAAGATGGTGAATAGTGTTTTTCAAGAACTAAAATTTGTGTTCTTGAAGTTTTGATTAGATTAAGCTTGGATAAGGACTTTAAGGGTGATTCCAAGCCATTCTCTTGATTCTCCACTCTCCAAGGAAGGTATAAACTACAAACCCTAGCTTTAGTTTTGAGTAATTAGGATTGAATGTGTTTGATATAGCATATGTGAATCATGATGCTTGATTGGTTGAAGTTTGGTTGAGTTTGGAGATATTAGTTGGTTTTGTTGTATTGTTGGAGTTGTAAATCTTGGTAATTAGTTAAAGAACCTAAGTAAAGCTTTTAGTTCATGTGGGGAGTAAGTATAAATGGTTAATTTGGATTTGTTGGGGCTGTTATGATGTGGTTTGGAGGGATGTTGGTTGTATGATTGATTTGGGGTTGATTTGTGGTTGGTATTGAATGGTTTAAAATTGGGAAAACGCGTAAACATAGCCGTCGTAACGTCCGATTTTCTTTAGACTGTTTTTGTGCATAACCTTAGGACCCGAGAACCCCCTGCTAGATTATGACCATTGCCATGTTTAGATAGCTCATGTTACGAGCTTCGTTTTGATATGTAGTTCGTTCGATTCCGATGCACGGTTTAGGAGAAACGACCGTTTCAAGTAACGGCGTTTCGCGAACGAAACTTTTTCCCTCGCTTACTTTGAAACATAGGTTAAAGACCAATAAGGGTTAATTAATGTATGAAACATTTATGGTAAGTGTGTTAGGCAGTTGGTAAGATACTCGCGAAGGAATCGCTTTAAAACTCGTAAAGGTTAAATTATTAAAAATGGTGGAGCCGAGGGTACCCGAGTGACTTAAGCAAATCAGTGAGCGCAAAACAAGCGTTAGAGTCTAAGTTAGTTAAAGTATAGATTTACAAGTGATTTTGGTTTAATTCCAACTTACTTGTTTCTTATAGGTTACCAGACTCGTCCCGAGCCATTCGTAACCCCCAGTCGCTCAGGCAAGTATTCTATCCGTTATACTGTTGTTGTGATGTATACATTTGTATATGCATGATCTTGCGATAAATGCATATTGGTTATTTAGCAAATTCTTGCGATATATTGTAGCATGTGATATGGTATATATGCATGCCTGTTTCATATTCTTGAAATATATATCTGTTGGTTCAGTTGATAATACCTATGCTAGAGAATAGCGGTATCTTGCATATACCCTTAGTATAGGGACCCAAAGGTGAAAATATTTTCTAAAACCGGGAGTCGAGGATCCCGAGTAGATTTTGTATATATATGGATATGGATATATATATATATATATATATTTATATATATATGGTTATAGTTTTCCAAACTGTTAATCGAATAAGGTTTATTCGATAACTTTAAACTTTATTTTATTTAATGAATATTATTTCGAATATTATTCGAGGACTTATGACTCCTTTTATATTATTTATTGAATATTACTTGAATATTCATTCGAAGGCTTATGACTCAGTTTATATTATTTAATGAATATTATTTGAATATTCATTTGAGGATCTATTACTCCGATTATTTGCTGAGATATATTCTGTATTTTATTAAAGAATAATGTTTCGATAATCAAACTTATTTTCGATTATTCAAATGAAGATAATACTTTCATATAAGTATATCTTTGGTTATTTAATACTCGTTTCAAGTATAAATTTTAATACTTCTACTTCAATTATTTTTATAAAGATTATTTTTTATGGGAATATTATTTAAATAATAATATTCAGTCATTTTCTAAATATTCTGGGGACTGATTTACTTCATTAAATCAGCTTTACTCCAAACACTTTTTAAAGTGTTTTCGAGTCTTCAAAATGATTTTTAAAAGTTAGAGCGGATCCCAAAACTCATTTTTTATATTTAAGATCTTCCTTTTTAAGGGGATTTAAATACTCGCTTAAAACCTGAGGGATCCGGCTCTGTGGTGTATTTTATATTCGCAACAAGGTTGCAGTTTTGGTAAATGAATTGATTACTTACCCAACGTTCGGGAAGTAAGTCCATCTATTGAGTCGGCATAAGCAACATGGGCTCATTGGGCGTCCATGATAGTGTAAGTGGCTCAGTGGGAGTCCATCAAATGCATAAGTGGCTGAGTGGCAGTCCAACATAGGTCCTAATGCGGCCAGGGTGATGACCAGTGGGGAATTCGTCCATCTACTAGTAGAAAAGGTTACTAATAGGTATCTTTGCCTGATCAGCAAGATATCTGGTTTATGCCAAAATTCTTTTCCTTTCCAAAATTCATTGGATGTTTCAAACTCTGTTCATACCTTACATGACAGAGGTTTTCAGGAAATGTATAAAGAAGATGTATATGTGGATATATATATATATATATATATATCAGAACTTAATGAAGTATATCCTAACTTCATTTCCTTTAATAATATTTCAAAGATTGAATCTATTCTAATCTTGTCTTGTAGTCTCATCTATGTGATGAACTTTTGAAACTGATTATAACTTGAACGGTGGTAGTTCAAGTAGTATTGGGAAAGATATAAGTATATTGGGGTATAACCTCATCTTTTAAACTTATATCTAATTAATAATTGTCTTATGAATGACAAAGATTTTCAGAAAAATGTTGAGACAAGGTTAGATATATGAGATCACCTTGCAACGATATTTTTTTTATACAGTTATACACTGGGACTTTGTGTATATTATGCATGGAAGAGGACTTCCAATATTTTGAAAAGTATATATGTATATATACTGAATATTTTGCGACTTCATCGCATTAAGATATCAAACTTGGTTCATTTCTTTTGACCAAGACTTTCATGAGTATTATGAGTAGGCTCATATATTGTAAATCATTATACATATTATTTTGGTGGGCTTGCTGCTCACCCTTGCTTTATTTCTTCATCACACAACAACAGTTAGGAAAGATGGCCAGACTCCAGCAGACCCAGCGCAAGCGCGTGGGAAGCGTCCCACGTCTTCCCGTTGATGTTGTAGCTGCTATAGCTGCAGAGGTAGATCTATTGTAGATCCGACCATCTACTTTTGAGAATCAATTATGTATAATTATAACTTGTGGCAGATAATGGCAATTAACTGTAAATTTATCAAGTAATCATTTTGGGTTGTAATAACTTTTAAATTGTGGATTCAAAGACTTGTGCTTATTTAAATTTCATCTCTGAGACTATAACGGGTTGTGGTGTGTGTTAGTGTGGGGTCACAGCATAAGGTTATTTATTATTAATTAAGTGAAGTGATATTGTGGAAAGAAAGACCGTGACGACCCGGATCCCCGACCCCGGATCTGGGGGTGTTACAGAAATGGTATCAGAGCGAAGCGTTATAAACCTCAGAGATGATGTGACGTTAAGATAATAAGTTAACTAAGATAATAAGAACTCTTGCCAAGTTTATAGTCGGGCTACCTAACGTAGCACTGACAGTTAAAACCCTTATGGGAACCCTTATAAATATCGTGATAGGAGCGTAGTTCGTTATCGTATATGGTAGCGGGACTCCGAACCCTGAGGTTGAGGAGCAACATCGCGATGATATTTTATTACTAATTGGAGATCGGATTGTGGATCCGATAGAGTGTCCTAATGCAGGACCGGATGATGTTGATATTGAGGATTTAACGGTTGAGGATGTTGTCCTAGAAGGGATAGTTGTTGAGGAGGATCCCATGGAGGATCCTGATAGGATTGGATAAAGGACCACTGATGAATTGATGACCATGGTTTGGTCGACTACCAGAGGTAGGATTGGCCGGTCACTACCGGAGGTTCGTTCAAGTTGTAAAGATAGTAGCCCCTTTAACGCGGCTTACTCGTAAGACTGAGAAGTTCGAATGGACAGAGAAATGCGAGAACAGCTTTCAAGAACTGAAGCAGAGGTTGGTGATGGCCCTTATGCTGGCATTGCCGGATGGAAAAGGAGATTTTGTGAAGTGTAGTGACGCTTCGCACAAGGGCTTAGGGTGCGTGCTTATGCAGCACGGTAAGGTAATCGCGTACATGTCAAGACAATTAAGGTAATATGAAATTCGATATCCCCGCCCATGAGCTTAGGCTCGTGGCAATAGTTTTACCCTAAAGATTGGAGGCACTACTTGTATGGAGAGAAGTGCAAGATTTACACAAACCATAGGAGCTCTAGTACCTTTTTACGTAGAAAGAGCTCAACATACGCCAGAGGAGGCGGTTAGAGCTAATCAAGAATTATGATTGGGAGATTCTTTATCATTCGGGGAAAGCCAATGTGGTGGCTGATGCCCTTAGTAAAAAGGAGAGACTCAAGATGATAATGACTTTGGGAGGGTTGATAAGAGATTTTGAAAAAAAAAATGGAAATAGATATGAAGGGAACCGGAGCCGGTACCGAAAAGTTGTTTGAGATTGCAATACAGCCCGAATTATTGGAAAGGAACATATTGTGCCAGAAAAAGTGATGAATGAAGGCAGAGAGCCAACAAATTGATATGAGATTAATACCGAGAGAGATGATAAGGGAATAATGAGGTATTCCTATAGAATTTGGGTTCCGAAAGTTCAAGAGCGTAAGGATGAGAACTTAGATGAGAGCCATAGTTTGAGGAATAAGATTTTGAGCAAACCCTGAACGTGATAGTCAGGGAGGTCGCCATCAAGATAGAAGGAACCCATAACATAATGAAGTGGAAAATGAGGATTTTAACGTACAAGATAACCCCAAGTATGGGAGAAGGATGAAACATTCCATACTAAGGAAACAGAAAGTCGAGTAAGGAAAGGAGACCCGAGACGGCACTCCTATACGGCAATTCATGGACCTGTCTAAAAAGAACTTAGACTATTATCCCCAACCACCACCCTGAGGGGATAATGGGGCAGGAAATTCTTGCATGACCTTTAAATCGTTAAGCTCTCAGAGTTCCAAGGAACAGGTTGACCTAGTCGAGGCAAGAGCCTGGCTAAAGGAAATATAGGAATCATTTGAGATTCTAAATGATTGACAAATCTCAAAAGGACTATTTTTGTCACTTACCCTCCTAAGAGAGAGACCACCCGCTGGTGAAAGACCAAGAAAGGCACGGAGCCAGAGGTTATGATAAACTGATTAAAGTTCAGCCAATTGTTTTCGGGAAAGTAATTCCCAAAGATAAGGAGATAGTGTAAAAGCTTTAGAGCCAGAACAAAGGCAGACAAGTATGATAAATTATGAATCTAAGTTGTAAAAGTTGTCAAGATTCGTTATGAGGACACGAATCCAGAATGACGGGATGTTTGAAATCAATGCTTATGTGGTGTTGGTTCATGAAATAATTATAAGAGAAAGGAAAATAAAAAGAAATTGAAGTGGAAAGGAATATAACGGCAATAGAGTTTGAGGAATGATAAGGGAGTTGGGTATGAGGAAACCCTAAAGACTCGTAGAAATAGAAATAGGAAAGTATGTAATCGTCAGGATGATGATGATCCACCATGAGTTAAAATTGATGGTTGAAGGCATAAGAGATACATATATTGTACCCCCTTTAAGTTGGGAGGATTCGAGGAAACCTTGAGATAATTCGAAGGATAAATAATGAGACGCGGATAGACTAAAGGGATAAGGAAGTAAGAAATTAGGAAAAATTGGATGAAGGAAGTGACCTTCAAGAAGGTGAAATGTAAGACCGGTGGCTTGATACCCAGAAAGGGAGATGCCAGGTATGAAAGATATCCCAACATTGAGGTGACTGTTGAGATAAACAACAAAAGTAAATAAGGAATTATTAAGAAGAAGTTCACGTTGAACACGACCAATATCTTCCAGAACATCCATGTTATCATTACCAGATCAGGAAAGAAAAGCGGATGACCATTGTTATCTTTTGGAAGCCATATTGATTGACCTCAATTTGAATAAGGATGCTATTATGAAGTTAGGTATAGACTATCGAGGTGGGAATGATTGAATAAGACACCCTTATCAGGGATATATGACTTGATTTATCCATGGAAGGATGCAGGTACCTTTTAAAGGTGGAATTAAGAATAGAACATCGGTAACTTAAAATGAATCCTAGGGGAATGCATAAAGGTTGGCATTTCACCCTTAATAGGGACAATATGAGTTTTGACAGTATGATTGGGAAAGGGTTAAGGTAACAACAACCTTTAAGAATCAGTGGAGAAATTTTGCAGAAGTATATAGACAATGGTTCTACTATTAGTAAATGGTATTGTGATATGCCCTGTATCTAGGGAATACAAGAGGAACGATTGAAGGATAACCTTAGAGGTTTTATAAGGAAAAAGGTAATATTCAAAATTCTCAAGAATAGAAATGTGGATAAAGGAAATATGACGTAATTATAATGATGCCAAGTGGGGCACGTGTTAAACCACGAAAAAGTATGGATCGAACCAGTAATGGTCGAAATTGTTCAGGGCAATTAGGACCTAAGACAAAAGATGTTCTAAGTACGATCGAGAGTCAGTCGCGACAGTGATTAACCTCTAAAGACTGAGGCAATAACTTATGGAAAAATGGTGATTTTTTTTTACTCATCAGATTTTAAGGAAAGCATTTTCACATAAGCTGTGAAGGTTGTATTATGGTTTGGAAGATTGACATTCCTTCTGATGACTGTGCAATACCCGACCGTAATAGTGGTTGGTAAAGGTTTAATTCGCGTAATCGCCATGAACGGGCTATCTATCTTAGGAGGTCCTATCTTGAGATAAGCCAGGACCATGTTTAAAAAAAAAAAAAGACTAAACAAACCTTTGAGTTAAGTCTTCTATTGAAGGCATGTGATTACGAATGTTATTAACCTGCTATCGTTGCTTTGATTGAAACTCTTCTGCACTTTTATCTGCTTCATGTCATGAAGGTACGTCAGAGTTTGGAGTGTTCTTCATGAATTGTGATTGGTGGTTATGTTAACTCCTTAGGAGAATTAGATACGACATGTATGGACTCGGTATGGTTAGATATTAAGATTTCATGGAACGTGAATGACTACAGTAGGTCAGTGGTGGACCATAGTAAGGCAGCAATGATTCTGTGAGTAATGAGCTGATTACAACCGTGAGAGTTGTATTGGAATGGGTGTTGAGATTGAGTACCACTAATCGGGTCGTGGTAGTGTATAAGTTATCATTGATAGACTAATTAAGTAGAGTATCTACCTAGTGAATTATTATTCTTTCTTATCAATAAGAGAGTCGTATTATTATACGAGGAAGGTTGCGGTGCGAGCATAGAATTCTAGTAACGATGATGTATAGAATGAGATCCCAGATTCGATTTTCGATGTCGAGGGTGTTTCAAAGGTGATTGTGTATAAGCTCGAGGAAGAGCATGGGTCCATAGAATGATGGACGGGATAGCGAAAATATTTAGGCACGTGAAATGCGATGCTATAATACTTGATGTTGATATAAATACATATATGTTTTGTTCTTCTATGACAAACCTCTATAGTTCAGAGGTAGATTCCAAGCCAGATATTTTATGGCAATAAAATTTTTTTATGAATATACAATTCTCTTTAATTCGTTCTTTTCTCTTCTTTTCATTTCATGTAAGCTGAGAAGAACAACCCTTCCAGAAAGGGGAGGTATTGCCGAATGACTATCTATCTGTGTGATAGAAGCCTAGTAGGATACCAGCTATTGTTTAATTGCTTGTCAAGTACTAAAGGCTGGCCACCTTCTGTACTAACTATGCGATATAACAAGTGTTCATGATCATAGTGATCTCTCAACAAATTCCTTTACTTCTATTTGATTGATCAAATTTTGGAAAATAGAAACAACTGAAAAAAAAGGAGTAATAAAGTGGTGGTAGTATGCGGAATGGAAACACATTCGTGATACTAAGGTTGACGTGGTTATTAAAAGGTTATAGAACGCTAACGAGCAAAAGTATAACCCGTATAATATTAGGAACGGAAGGTAGTAGCGATTACAAACTGGAAAAGAATAGGTATTGAGAAGCAAAAGTTCTAATGATAAAAGCTATAATGAGAGTCTGTGCAATAGACTTGAAAGAATTTGGAATGATCACTTAATTCGGATTGAGTTATCTTACGACAATAGATCATATGTCATTATCGAGATGTCGCCTTATGAGATCCTTGAGGGAAGATAATGTCGATCTCCCTTATGTTAGGATGAAGTTGTAGAGCGCAAGATGCTCGGACCCGCAGTAGTCCAAAGGACCAAGGATATGATAGATCTAATCAGAGGACGGCTGGTAGTAGCCCAAGATGGACATGACACGAAAGGATAAAGAGTATGAAATAGGGGACCTAGTAATGTTATAGGTATCCCTTGGAAAGGATTGATGAGGTTCGGAAAGAAAGGAAAGCTAAGTCTACAATTTGTTGGACCCTTGGATATATTAAGACGTTTGGGAAGTTAGCATATGAGCTAGCCCTAACCCCGAACATGTAGCAGGTCGTAACGTGTTTCACGTATCAATGTTAAGGAAGTGTAATTCAGATGCCAGATAAATAGAGGCATATGAGCGCATAGATATGCAACCCGACGTAACCTATATGGAGCAACCAGGAAGGGTTATAGAGTGAAAAGGAACAAGTGCTTAGGAGAAGGATTATCAAACTAGGCAGAGTTTGGTGGTAGAACCACAATGTGGGAAAATTGACTCGAGAGTTAGAAAGTGTAATGCTAAGAAAGTATCCCCATTTATTTTCTATCTGATTCCGGGACGGAATTCTTTTAAGGAGGGGAGACTGTAATAACCCCAATTTTTGAGAAATTTTGAAACCCTTATGAATAGTGTTTTTGCTGAACGAGAAAACTTTTCATGCCACGCTATGTAGGGGTTCTGTTATTGATCTTATGGGATATTATTAGTACTCTATGTGGTATATAAGTGTATGTAAAGATCGTCAGAATCCAATTCCGAACACTTTGATTTTTCCCGGAAATCCACAAGATACGGAGAGAATTGAGTATAAGGTAACAGGATAAAAAGGATTTAAATTAAAGGATTATAAGAGAGGATCATAGAAGGAATACAATATATTGAGAAAGGTTAAGGGAACCTAAGTAATAAGATCCCGGGTATGATCCCTCAAATGATAAACGAGAACGAAAGATAAGCGAACCGTAAAACAAATAAGTGACCAAGAGACAAGCTTGTACAAGAAGCCAGGGATTGTGACATCATCAAACCACAAGGTGTGGACAAGTGGGAGCATTATGACATGTGCAAGGTGACATAGGCATGACAAGAAAGGAAGGAGGTGTGGTTGAATGAGAACCACACAAAACCAAGGGCAACTAGGTAATTCACTAAAGCAAACAACAAAAATCAACCAACCAAAAGCAAATCAAGCCAAAACACAAAATTCTCTCTTCTTCTTCTTCATGCTCTCGGGTGGTTTTCTTAGAAAATGAAAGTCCAAGCTCCTCCACTTACTATTTAGCAAGGTAATTATCTAAGCTTCCCCATGGATAGTTACATACTTCCTATAAGTTTAAGCTTCTAAATCCAAGCCAATCTTTTTCTATAAATCATGAAAGAAGATGGTGAATAGTGTTTTTCAAGAACTAAAATTTGTGTTCTTGAAGTTTTGATTAGATTAAGCTTGGATAAGGACTTTAAGGGTGATTCCAAGCCATTCTCTTGATTCTCCACTCTCCAAGGAAGGTATAAACTATAAACCCTAGCTTTAGTTTTGAGTAATTAGGATTGAATGTGTTTGATATAGCATATTTGAAGCATGATGCTTGATTGGTTGAAGTTTGGTTGAGTTTGGAGAGATTAGTTGGTTTTGTTGTATTGTTGGAGTTGTAAATCTTGGTAATTAGTTAAAGAACCTAAGTAAAGCTTTTAGTTCATGTGGGGAGTAAGTATAAATGGTTAATTTGGATTTGTTGGGGCTGTTATGATGTGTTTTGGAGGGATGTTGGTTGTATGATTGATTTGGGGTTGATTTGTGGTTGGTATTGAATGGTTTAAAATTGGGAAAACGCGTAAACATAGCCGTCGTAACGTCAGATTTTCTTTAGACTGTTTTTGTGCATAATCTTAGGACCCGAGAACCCCCTGCTAGATTATGACCATTGCCATGTTTAGATAGCTCATGTTACGAGCTTCGTTTTGATATGTAGTTCGTTCGATTCCGATGCACGGTTTAGGAGAAACGACCGTTTCAAGTAACGGCGTTTCGCGAACGAAACTTTTTCCCTCGCCTTACTTTGAAACATAGGTTAAAGACCAATAAGGGTTAATTAATGTATGAAACATTTATGGTAAGTGTGTTAGGCAGTTGGTAAGATACTCGCGAAGGAATCGCTTTAAAACTCGTAAAGGTTAAATTATTAAAAATGGTGGAGCCGAGGGTACCTGAGTGACTTAAGCAAATCAGTGAGCGCAAAACAAGCGTTAGAGTCTAAGTTAGTTAAAGTATAGATTTACAAGTGATTTTGGTTTAATTCCAACTTACTTGTTGCTTATAGGTTACCAGACTCGTCCCGAGCCATTCGTAACCCCCAGTCGCTCAGGCAAGTATTTTATCCGTTATACTGTTGTTGTGATGTATACATTTGTATATGCATGATCTTGCGATAAATGCATATTGGTTATTTAGCAAATTCTTGCGATATATTGTAGCATGTGATATGGTATATATGCATGCCTGTTTCATATTCTTGAAATATATATCTGTTGGTTCAGTTGATAATACCTATGCTAGAGAATAACGGTATCTTGCATATACCCTTAGTATAGGGACCCAAAGGTGAAAATATTTTCTAAAACCGGGAGTCGAGGATCCCGAGTAGATTTTGTATATATATGGATATGGATATATATATATATATTTATATATATATATATATGGTTATAGTTTTCCAAACTGTTAATCGAATAAGGTTTATTCGATAACTTTAAACTTTATTTTATTTAATGAATATTATTTCGAATATTATTCGAGGACTTATGACTCCTTTTATATTATTTATTGAATATTACTTGAATATTCATTCGAAGGCTTATGACTCAGTTTATATTATTTAATGAATATTATTTGAATATTCATTTGAGGATCTATGACTCCGATTATTTGCTGAGATATATTCTGTATTTTATTAAAGAATAATGTTTCGATAATCAAACTTATTTTCGATTATTCAAATGAAGATAATACTTTCATATAAGTATATCTTTGGTTATTTAATACTCGTTTCAAGTATAAATTTTAATACTTCTACTTCAATTATTTTTATAAAGATTATTCTTTATGGGAATATTATTTAAATAATAATATTCAGTCATTTTCTAAATATTCGGGGGACTGATTTACTTCATTAAATCAGCTTTACTCCAAACACTCTTTAAAGTGTTTTCGAGTCTTCAAAATGATTTTTAAAAGTTAGAGCGGATCCCAAAACTCATTTTTTATATTTAAGATCTTCCTTTTTAAGGGGATTTAAATACTTGCTTAAAACCTGAGGGATCCGGCTCTGTGGTGTATTTTATATTCGCAACAAGGTTGCAGTTTTGGTAAATGAATTGATTACTTACCCAACGTTCGGGAAGTAAGTCCATCTATTGAGTCGGCATAAGCAACATGGGCTCAGTGGGCGTCCATGATAGTGTAAGTGGCTCAGTGGGAGTCCATCAAATGCATAAGTGGCTGAGTGGCAGTCCAGCATAGGTCCTAATGCGGCCAGGGTGATGACCAGTGGGGAATTCGTCCATCTACTAGTAGAAAAGGTTACTAATGGGTATCTTTGCCTGATCAGCAAGATATCTGGTTTATGCCAAAATTCTTTTCCTTTCCAAAATTCATTGGATGTTTCAAACTCTGTTCATACCTTACATGACAGAGGTTTTCAGGAAATGTATAAAGAAGATGTATATGTGGATATATATATATATATATATATATATATATCAGAACTTAATGAAGTATATCCTAACTTCATTTCCTTTAATAATATTTCAAAGATTGAATCTATTCAAATCTTGTCTTGTAGTCTCATCTATGTGATGAACTTTTGAAACTGATTATAACTTGAACGGTGGTAGTTCAAGTAGTATTGGGAAAGATATAAGTATATTGGGGTATTTGGTAACCTCATCTTTTAAACTTATATCTAATTAATAATTGTCTTATGAATGACAAAGATTTTCAGAAAAACGTTGAGACAAGGTTAGATATATGAGATCACCTTGCAACGATATTTTTTTTATACAGTTATACACTGGGACTTTGTGTATATTATGCATGGAAGAGGACTTCCAATATTTTGAAAAGTATATATGTATATATACTGAATATTTTGCGACTTCATCGCATTAAGATATCAAACTTGGTTCATTTCTTTTGACCAAGACTTTCATGAGTATTATGAGTAGGCTCATATATTGTAAATCATTATACATATTATTTTGGTGGGCTTGCTGCTCACCCTTGCTTTATTTCTTCATCACACAACAACAGTTAGGAAAGATGGCCAGACTCCAGCAGACCCAGCGCAAGCGCGTGGGAAGCGTCCCGCGTCTTCCCGTTGATGTTGTAGCTGCTATAGCTGCAGAGGTAGATCTATTGTAGATCCGACCATCTACTTTTGAGAATCAATTATGTATAATTATAACTTGTGGCAGAAAATGGCAATTAACTGTAAATTTATCAAGTAATCATTTTGGGTTGTAATAACTTTTAAATTGTGGATTCAAAGAATTGTGCTTATTTAAATTTCATCTCTGAGACTATAACGGGTTGTGGTGTGTGTTAGTGTGGGGTCACAGCATAAGGTTATTTATTATTAATTAAGTGAAGTGATATTGTGGAAAGAAAGACCGTGACGACCCGGATCCCCGACCCCGGATCTGGGGGTGTTACAGGAATGCTAGTGTTGCTCAAGTACATGGAGTTGGAAACGTGGATCTGAAGTTCCCTTCAGGACGTATTCTATCTTTGACGAGAGTGCATCATGTTCCCAACATGCGTAGAAATATAATAAGTGGAAGCTGTTTAGTTTCTAGTGGTTTTGAAATTTCGTTCAAGTGTAATAAAGTAGTTCTTATTCACACTGGTACATTCTTTGGCAAGGGTTACTTGTCAAATGGTTTATTTGTTATTAATGCGGATCCCGTTTTGGGAAATTTGAATAATAATGTTATTCCTACTGTTAATTGTATTGAATCCTCAAATATATGGCATGCTAGACTAGGTCATTTAAACTTTGGTGCTCTTAAGAACATGATGAACTTAGAGTTGATTCCAAAATATACCATAGAAAAGAATTCTAAATGTCAAGTATGTGTGTCTGCTAAACAGATAAGGAAACCTTTTCATAACGTTGTTAGGGATTCAGACTTATTAGATTTAGTACACACTGATATTTGTGAATTTGGTGGTGTGTTGACCAAGGACCAGTTTAGATACTTCATTACTTTTATAGATGATAGTAGTAGATACTGTTATGTTTATTTACTTAGACATAAGGATGAAGCACTTAGTAAATTCATTATATATAAAACTGAAGTAGAAAAACAAACTAGTAAGTTACTTAAAAGGTTGAGATCTGATAGAGGTGGTGAGTATACGAGTAATGCTTTTAATGAATTTTGTGCAAACAATGGTATAGTTCATGAAGTTACTCCACCATACACACCTGAGTCTAATGGGGTTGCTGAGCGAAAGAACAGAACATTTAAAGATATGATTAATAGTATACTTATTAACTCTGGGTTGCCTAAATACATGTGGAGGGAGGCTCTCAATACGGCTTGCCATATTTTGAATAGAGTCCCTCTGAAACACATGGATAAAACACCCTTGGAGTTATGGAAAGGCAGGATGACTAGTCTTAAGTATCTTTATGTGTAGGGGTGCCTTGCTAAGGTGCTTGTTCCTGAACACAAGAGAAAGAAACTAGGTCCAAAGACTGTTGACTATATCTTTCTGGGCTATCTTAAAACCACTACAGCTATGAGATTTTTAGTGTTAAAATCTGACATAGATGGTATAGTGGCAAACACGATAGTTGAATTTCGAGATGCGACATTCTTTGAGGATGTCTACCCTATGAAGACTGGAATACCTGAAATGACTTCTGAGGAAGATCCTACTCACACATCAAGTTCTATTCCTGATCATGTGGAAAAGATGACAAATGTGGGGGCGGAACCTAGTAGTAGCTCTAGTCCTAAGAAACTAGAGGAACCAAGGAGAAGTAAGGGTGCAAAGGTAGTCAAGGATTTTGGAGGTGATTTCATCACTTACAATATCGAGGACGAACCTTTAACTTTCCGGCAAGCTATGGATTCTTCTGAGTCAAGGCACTGGAAGGGCGCTGTCAAGAGTGAAATTGACTCTATTGTTTCTAATGGAACATGGGAGTTGGTTGATCTCCCTCCTGGGTGTTCTACTATTGGGTGCAAATGGGTCTTTAAAAGGAAGTTGAACCCTGACGGCTCAATAGATAAGTACAAAGCTAGACTGGTAGCTAAGGGTTTTAAGCAAAAGGAAGGAATTGATTATTTTGATACATACTCTCCGGTTGCAAGAATGGTAACAATCCGAATGCTTATAGCATTGGCTTCAGTCCATGGTCTTATCATCCATCATATGGATGTAAAGACGGCTTTTCTTCATGGTGAACTTGAAGAAGAGATTTATATGGATCAGCCTGATGGATTTGTTGCATCAGGTAATGAAAGGAAAGTATGTAAGTTGATCAAGTCCATCTATGGCTTGAAACAAGCTCCCAGAGATTGGCATAAAAAGTTTGATGAAACTATATTGCCTTTCAGTTATAAGATTAATGAAAGTGATAAGTGTGTCTACACTAAAGTTAAAGGTAATGAATGTGTTATTTTGTGCCTATATGTGGATGACATTTTATTGTTTGGAACTAATATTGAGATTATTAACGAGACTAAAGAATTCTTGAAAAGACATTTTGAAATGAAGGATATGGGTGAGGCAAGTGTGATTCTTGGAATCAAACTGATTCAGTCCACTGCAGGAATAACCTTGACTCAATCTCATTATATAGAGAAATCTATACTTGAGAAATATGGTTATTCACAGTGTAGAATCGCTAGTACACCTTATGATTCGAAAGTTTCCCTTGTCAAGAATACTTCAGGAGTGCCTGTGTCTCAGTTAAGGTATTCTCAGATTATTGGGAGCTTGCAGTATCTTGCTAACTGTACTAGACCAGATATTTCATATTCTGTGTCTAAATTGGCTAGATATACAAGCTGTCCAAACAGAACTTATTGGGATGCTCTTGATAGAGTACTTAGATATCTAAAAGGCACAATGTACCTTAGTTTACACTATAGGAGATTTCCTGGTGTGCTTGAAGGGTACAGTGATGCAAGTTGGATAGCTAAGAAGTCTGGTTCCAATGGAGTGACTGCATACGTGTTCACCTTGGCTGGTGGAGCAATATCCTGGAAGTCAAGCAGACAGACTATTGTTACTCGGTCTACTTTTGAGGCTGAGTTGTGTGTACTTGATGCCACAGGGACGGAGGCTGAATGGTTACACGGACTTATGTCTGCAATACCTGTAGTAAGCAGACCGCTTCCTGCTATTGCTATTCACTGTGATAGTCGAACAACTATCGACAAGATTAGCAGTAAAAAGCATAATGCTAAAACTAAGAGACACATCCAAGTTAGACTCAAGTCTATAAGGGGTTTAGTGACTGATAGGATCATAGCTATAGAGTTCATAGGAACTCAGAATAATATAGCTGATCCTCTTACTAAAGGACTAGAACCTGCAGTGGTCCTTAAGTCAAGGTTGGGGATGGGACTGTCAACCCATCATAATTCATCAACAGTGGGAACCCAATACACATGAGAGGAGATCCCTCGAAGTGTATTCAATGGGTAATAACAAGCTGTAAGGATGAGTTGGTAGTACCTTTGCTATATAGATGATACTATAGTATCTGAGTCTATCCCCTGTAAACCTAGAAGGTACTGACACTGCCAGAAAAGCAAGAGTGGTAAAACTCTGAATGGGATCAAGTCATTTGACGAGATAGAGGCAGTATATCTCTGGAGATGCCCAGCTAAGCGAATGTAATTGTGTGGTCGCAATTAGAGGATAGGGTTAATCCTTGAAGCATTCGATGAACAGGATCGAGACATGACCATTAATGTCTCAAAGCCGTAGATTGGCACCATAACCTTTGACTTGTCGTCGTCTATGGAATATGGTTATACTAAACGGATTAAGATTCAAGGTGAAACATTCCATCTGAGTCCGATAGCCATTGAAGTAGAGGAATTAGGAGGGTTCAAACCCGGAAGGGTACCGACTCTGAAAAACAAGTCATGATGGGAAATTGATCGCATTTCTGTATGGATTTGTGGGGGATTGTTAGAAAATTAGGATTTTAGAGCTTAATTTAATTATGTTCTTGATGTTAATCCTAAAATCCAATGATTGGAAATTGTTCAATGATATTTGAACTTAAATTTTCATGTATGGTTTTAAGAATTTTCTTAATGAAATCCATATGAAATGAGAGTTGAAAGTAGCTTGGAAAAGCTTGGAAAATTTGAGAATGTTTGTCCCACATTGAAATAAATAAAGGGGGTTGTGTGCTTTATATGATATTACCCACATGAGTAGTATACAATTACTAAGGTGTGTGATGGTCCATTGTGTTGTTGTGTGCTTCACGCGCACACACACACACACACGCGCGCCCCGCCACGCCACGCACCGCACCGCACCGGACCGGACCGGGTCGGGTCGAAGGGCGATTTGGGCGAATGTCTCGGCATCTCGCGTACGCGAGGCGACCTGGGCGAGGATTTTATTTATTTGAGAATTATTTTAATTCGAATTTATTTATCGGTGACTGGATTATTGGGCTGGGTACTGAAATAGGCTAAGTCACTTTGTTAGTGGGCTTAGTCTAAATACATTGAACCTGCAAATAATCTGATCTGTAACAAGTTCTGATATCAGAATCAGAACTTAAGAACTGATGAATAAAATTAGAACTTAACAAGTTCTGATATCAGAATCAAAACTTAAGTACTGATGAATCAAATCAGAACTTAACTTAAGTTCTGATAATAATGTGGGTGTTAATGTGAAAAGCTGTTACAAATATTTTAAATTCAAAATCTGATCAGTTTTGATTTTTTCATTAATGAAGCAGTTTAATTCAGACATTAAGTGTGTTGACAGTTTCATTTTTCCTCTCCTATAAATAGAGGCTAAACTGAATGTATTACACACACTACATTCTCTTCTCTTATCTTCAACCTCTCTGCATTTCTCTCCCAAAAGTCCTGAAGTGCTGATATTTTTCGGCAACTGAGGTGCTGGTCGAAGTGGAGCTTTTGTTGCTGCTGTTAACATAAACTCCGAGCTGTTTTATCCTGGTGGAGATATTGTGCGCATCCCAAACGCAGCAGGTAGGGGCAATATTCTCTTCAAGAGCAGCCAGGACTTCGAGCAAGGCCTGGTGACTCAGCTGTGATCATTTTTCTTGGTATTTTGTATCTGTGAACCTTTATTTCAGTCACTGTTAAAAGCTATGGTTTCGGGTACATCTTTCTTTCTCTCTTCGTTATTTCAGTTACTGATTTTGTTTACCTGCATGTTTTGTTTTGTTAACTGTGGTCTTGGCCTAAACTTGCTAAATTCTTTATACACTTGCTTCTATGTTGCTATATTTGTTAGTGAGATTTATAACAATGTGTACATATCAAGGAGAATAACTCACTTTGTATATGTGAGTACGATACAGTGGGTATGACTCGACTCAACTCTTGACTACAGTAGCCTTCCTCCGTCTTTTTTATTTACTGAAATTACTATTCAGTCTTAACAAAATACTCAAGTTTTTGTTGGAAATGTGTTGAAATGAGAATGAGAGATGCTTCTAATTTTGTTCGATGCATATTTCATGCCCATACACTTGTTAAAAATAATGCGTATACACTCTAGTCTGATTTTTATGGCCTGTATATTACTTGTTAGTTGAAGCTTGATCTTAAGCTCGCAGATAGTGATGCTTATAGTCTTTAAGAATTCTTTTTAGCCTTACCCTATGGAATACCGATTCTACTTCGATTGTTGAAAAAGACCGAATTGAATTTATTTCAAAAAACACTTCACAAATTAAAAGTGTAGCAAAACCATAATGAAGTGGTCGTAGTAGAGCTAGTTTTCCACCCATTTATTACATGTGGTTGCTCTTTGGAAATGCTTATGCCTTATGGTAAAACTTGATAGTACATAGAATGATTAAGAGGTGGCTATGCAGTTTTGTACAACATGAGACAAAAGCATTGGCATGGAGAAGAAGCTCACTGTTTGAGTTGCTGCTTGAAAACGATTTTCCGATTCTCGTAATTTTATACCTTTTGACACCTATATAATATCTGGATTCATACATTTTAACCATTTTTCTTAGTAAAAGCCGATTTTACCCTCCGATATTGGCCGATATGTCATTTAATCTCCGAAAAGGGCTAAAAGAAACGATATATAATAATACAGGGATTAAAATGTACAATTTCATATTTTTGGAACTCATAAGTATAACGGCCCACACCTTAGGGGCCAAAAGGTCATTAAGCCATATAATAATAAGAAAGTGGAATATAGTTACTCACTAATGTTTTATATAAGGTAATATACCTCATCTTTCCAACTTGGGAATAGATATGCATCAATGTTTGTTCTTTTAAGCTTTTAAGCAGCAAGTGTATTCTTTTCAACGAGATACGTTTTGATTTTTGATAAAGATATTCCCATCCAGGCAGTGTATCTTGGAAGAGAGTTTATACTGAATACTTGTTTAGTCAGAACACGATCCAGGTAGAAAAAATACGAATATATAGAGAAGCACTTGTCAGATTACATTATGACTCATAGGTTAATTACCATGTAAACGTATTAGAGACAAACTTACAACAAGGAAAGGCATAGAACCACGGTAGTATCGTGTTTCTGGGTTACGTTCCTGGAACTTATGAGCTTCCTTCAATATCTTTATTAGAAACTGACACCAATTGTAATTACGATAATTTTCCATATCACCGGTGAAGGCAAGACGTGTTAGTCTTATGAAAGAGTTAACAGGAAGCTCAATCAGCATAGAAACCATGAAACAGATGAAGTTGTGCTGAAAAAAGGCATTACTTGAATGTGTTATGATAAGTCCGTCAGCAAGTGAGCTTAATGTAACTTTATTCACATTTCCAAAGTGTTTATTCCACTGTTTGTTATACTTTTCATTCTCTTCAAAAACAACTTCGAGTTCACCCTGCGGCAAACCCATAAGCTCGTGTACATCTTTTTCATTAAAGTACACAGGATCTCCATCCACTACTAGCGAGCATTCTACAGGATTAAGATTACCCACCAAATTGAATCTTAAAATAGTTGAATATGTCCTCATTTTGAAAGCCATCAACTTGTCAAAACCTGTTCTCTCTACCCAATCACGCTGGCTTCTTGACAGATTTTCCATAACCTCAGCAAAGAGATTGGGACCCATTTTCATCATAATTCTCTTAAGTTTCTTGTTCTGAACCACATGTATCTTCTTCTTTTGTGTTTTTTTTAACAACAATACATTCCAAAAATTCAGAATCCTGCTGAAAAGCAATTTTCAGTTGTATAAAGTAACGGTTTTCTAGTGTGTGCCCAAGGGCACATACTAAGAATCCGTGCTTGATGAGTTGTCAAAATTTTATTGGTGGAGATTTTTGTACATGCATGGGTCCATCATTATTAATAACCTCTCCACCAATAAAATTTTGACAACTTATCAAGTACGGATTCTTAGCATGTGCTCTTGAGCACACACTAGAAAATTCGATAAAGTAATATAAATTTATAAAAGCAATAAACATGACGAGTAAATGTTGTTATTTCTATCATTGAACAAAAAGTTAGAATACCTAAATATATTACGAATAATAATGCACCTTCATCATTTAAACATGATTTGATAATGTTAACTGTTTCCTTATAAATTGTAACACCCCCAAATTCGGAGTTAGAGTATTTGGTCGTCACTATGAAACATCAATAAAATACAACATGTTTAATCAATAAACAAGTACTAGCAGTTGAAATATAGTACCTGTGAACCCAAACAACACCAAGATATTTTTAGGTTATAGTTTTAGAAACAATGTATCCAAATTCCGCAAATAAATTTTTCTTTTTTTGGAAAACATTTTTTTCAACAATTTCAAACTCAATACCAAACCCGCTAGTATAACATCGAAAAGAAGTATATTAGACTTGAATACACGACAACACAACTAAATATATTTAGAAACAACTTTACATAATAGAACTTACTCTAGTCCGCAAATCCTGGATCAATCATCTTCATAATTGCATCCTTCTCATCCTTTCTCGAATTTCGCGGCTAAACAGCGCAAGTTATTCCTTACTAGAAGGTTAAATTTAAAAACATTCAAGTATGTGCGAAAGAAATACTCAGCAAGTTCGGTATAATATATATATGGTCTTTTGATATAAAAATCAACATCTGCACTGAAGCAGAACATTTATAACAATAATTGCTGAATCAGAAAATTTGTTGAAGAAACCAATAATTGGTTTCTCAACTGTATTAAAAACCCTTTTGATATTATTGAGCGAAATTGCTTCAGCAATACCTTGAATCTCGACGAGAATAAAACTCGTAAACAACAATATGAAACAGTAATTATGGACTATATAATAAACTTTATTCAAAACTCCACAGTTGACATTAATATGCAGTTTGATGTCAACGTCAAATTAGATATCAATACTAATCTTAGATGCTCACAACATACTAGTATTGAAGTATTGAAATCAATATCAATCATATATATCAATACCAATTTTTGATATTAACATCAAATTAAATATTAACATCAATCATATATATATGAATCAAAACTGCATCTCACATTTATCCAAACCAAAATACTTGATAAATAATTTATTATATGATTATTAAAACAATTTAGAAATAATAATTTAGATTGGAATCTTCGAACGATGGTGTGTTGCCGCCGGTGACCAGCCGTGGAGCAATGCCAATATGTCAAAGCATAGTCAACTAAATAAAGGGGTATCAAAGGCACACATTGGCCTAGAAAAGTATTATAATCAAGTATAATACATAGCTCACACTGGACCACCGCGACGACCTATTAAAACCTTTTATTGAAAGGGGTCATAATAATCGACATCCATATAAATTTTATTCCCCCATTCACTTGGGCAGGAATACGCGTAACAAAATCATTTTTCTCAAAATTTAAAATATTTATAAATCCAGTAATTGGATAAGTAAAAATACTTAACTATTCTGAACATAGAATAACAGAAGAGTTCTCGCATAATAAGCATTTAATCATTTTGATATGTAAAACGTTAAACTATTCTCGATTTAAAATATTGTAGAAAAACTTGCCTTTGGTATTTAGCATTTAGGCACACTCGCAATAACAAAGCCATTCTGTCATTTTGTCTTAAGATATCATCGTCTTTTATTCCAATAATCCCTCTAATCTACCACTTCAGTGGTTTCTACAAGCCTGATATACAATTATCATTCTATTTCACCCTTCATCCAGTGTCTGGTTCTGATTGTCTCGAACGGTCCACATCTATAATTGAAAGATACATTTATAATAGCTTAAACGATAATTACTCGATGAACTGCGCGTCTCACAGTTTATCGTCTACCCATACGATAGCCCACACATAAAGAAACAATTACACATACAAATCACACACCACGCAGGCACATAGTTCACATAGAACTTAATCACATAATTAATGTAACATGTAATTCAGATCGTCAAAACATTCAGCTCGGTATATTTATGTTAGATATTAAGGTGAAACACAGAGGGGGTGAATGTGTTTTCTTGATTTTTAGCCTTTTTAAAACTTGCTTGGATATGGTGAACAAAGCAGTTTATGGTTGTAGAGATATTGTGTTAGCAGAATTAAAATAACAAGCACAACAAACATAATATTTCACAACTCACTTAATTTGTATTAATTAAGTTTGTCTTGCTACAAATTCTGGGTTCTTAAAAATTATAAAAACTCAGCTTATTTCTTTAGAGAATACAAGAAAATTTAGATCTGTTTGTTACAACTAAAAACAAAGGAACAGTATTTACTTTATAGATTAGTAAACATAGGTTTACACAACATACAATAAGATGTACTAAACTCTTTTCTAAACTATCTCTGAATCTTTCTATTTTTGGCTTAATTAATCTTTGCACATCTTGTAGGTCTGTGACCATCCTTTGCAAGTTAATCTTGGCCCTTGATCCTGCACTCTTCAAGCTGCTTTTGTAGACTTTCCAATCTAAGTTAATAGATCGTTTGTTGATTGATAATCTTGAATCTTTAACTTATTTGCATTATTGTATTTGAGGTTCATATCGAGATCTCCAGTTTGTTCTATAGAGAAGTGACGTCTCGATAAGGATAATGACTTATCTAGATCTCTGAGTTCTCTATAAGTGTAGTTGACTTGTCGAGGTCTCTGAGTTCTCTATACATGTACTTGACTTGTCGAGGTCTCTAGATCTCTACATGTAGAAATGAATTGTCGATATTTCTGAGATCTCTATATGCATTCTGACTTGTTGATATCTCTGGGATCTCTAATACGAAATTAACTTGTCGATATCTCCAATCTTCACATCCTCATTTGACTTGTCGTTATCTCCAATCTTCACATTTTCATTTGACTTGTGGATATCTCTAAGACTTCTCTATAAGCCATTTTGGACTTCTCGATAAGTCATTCTAGAGTTCTCGAATGAATTTTCCATATAACTTGATCCGTGACTTGTCTCTATCTTGACTTAGAATATTTTTCATAAAACATATTTATTCAACTCCAAGATTCTAAATCTTTTCTCTAAGGCATGATCTTTGATTGATCTTCTTCCAGAGTTTATTCTTAGGCTTGAAACTGTTTACAAAAAAGTACACCAATCTAATCTTCTAACCTTTTTACAGACTCAATAAATACAATACATAATACATATATAGATCATCATACAACTAAATCTCATGGTTGTCAATGTGACTTAGTCTTGTTATTATACACGCATGTTTTGCACAATAATCTCCCCCAATTTGTGAGAAGATTGCTTATCACAAATTCTATGCCCGATAAAAAGACTAACCCTAAGTTAAAAATAATTACATAAAAATTGACAGATTTGACAAATTTTAACATTTATACATTGAGCAATTACATTAGTTCAATAGTATAAAAACTAGGTGAAATCTTCATAGCCTGGTTTTTTCCTAATGAGGTCCTTGAGATTTATAAGCATATTGAGTTATTCAATAATTTATATCCTTCTCAAGGCTTCTACCAGTTTGATCCAATCATCCAGTTTGTAACCATTGAGGTAATTAACTTTGAATCTTGTGTAACTGCCAATCTTTATGTTTAGAAAGTGTCCATCTTTTGAAATTCTACTCATCCCCTTTTCCTTGAGCTCATTTTATCTTTGTTCAAACATAGAAATTTCTTCTGCATATTTTTTATCCTTTTCTTCCTTTTCAGCCATTGCTTTTGTATTATTTCATCCCTTTCTCTCATCCATACACACATCACTCCCTTCCATGCCCGTGTACTTGTGTCCTTGTCCTTCATTAAGCTAATCATCCTCTTAAATTTTATGGTTGAAAGTATATCCATTAATTCCTTGCTAAATAGAGTGAAAGAGCCATCCAGATAATAGATTCTAACTTCTCTCAATGATACAACCCAAAATCTGACCATTTCTTCAGATAATTGTTAAAAGTAGTCATCATCTGGGATGCACCAGTTTAAAGCTAGAAAATCAGTCTGATTAAAGCAATTCCAGATAACCCCCTTACCAACTTGCAGCTTCTTTAATTTTCTCCCAACAGTCTTAAAATGAGTCGGCTTAAATGAAGGTAGGTTTCAGATATTCTTTAAGATGGTTTGGCTAGAAGTGATTGGTATTTTGGGTAAGGTGTTTGCAGTTTGTTTGTACAAAAGTTTAGGCTTAAAGGTTAAAGGTAGTTGAGTGTTTGATCTTGCAGGCTTAGAGGTTTAAGTAGGTTGAATCTTGACTTGCAGTTCTTGGACATTTTTCTTGACACCTTCTTCTCCACCCTTTCTCCTCCTTCTGTTATCTTTTCCCTTTTTCTTTTCATCTATTTTCTTTTATTCTACTTTGTTGCCAGTTGTTTTAGAATATTGACTTGGATTAGAGCCAGAAGGTTTTTGCTCATCATTCTTCAACTCATCATCATCCTTGTCATCTGTTGTGTTGAATTGAGTAGTTGTCAACAAGGTCTCGACATTTTTGTAGGTATCTTCCCAGCATCCTGATCATCTCCATATCTTAAGTTGTTTTGTTCTTCTTCCTCCTTAAGTCAGTTTCCAATGTCATAATTAATATTGTATTTCCTCTTACACAGTTTTTGGGAACTGTGAAATATCTGCACTGTTTGGTTTGTGGATAGATGTATTCCACCCCCTTGCTTAGATGTAGATAGGCTTTAGGAAAAGCAGCTATCTGAACTTTTTGAGTTCATTGAGCAATTGGCTGTCCTCTGGAATTACTGGATTAACTCTATCAATTATTACATCCAGATTAGATGCTTTCATGGTTTAAAGATTTGAGAGAGACACATGTAGACACATGTCCAAAGCACAGTCATTGACATTGGACACTATCCTTTTCTCCAAAAAGTTGTCAACCTTTACAATCGTCACTCTCATAAAATTGATGTTGTTAGACAAAGCTCTCTTCTAAGTGATGTATTTTTGTGTGTTAAGAGATTCTTAGCACAGCCAGTAGCTCATTGAACTCCTTATCTTGACAGGGTCCTACTGTAGCTTTCTGGAGCCTGTCTTTACTAACATTTTGAGAAATTTTGATTTGAGTAGAGCTTTGACCAGAGTGAGATGTAGATTTTCCAGCTTCCATTGACTGTGTAAATTTTCCAGCTTCCTTGGATTGTTGAATTTTAGTTTCTATCTCCCCCTTAGTCTTGGTAGCAGGCAGGAGTAGTGGAGTTGGAATTTCTGGCCTCACAACTTCAGGTAGAGCAGGTAATGGAGCATTCAAGGCCCCCATAATAGCTCTCAATGAGATAGAATTCTGCATTGGGAGATGGTTGTGAGAGTCTTACTAAGATCCTGATGTCATTTTGTTAACTCTGCACCAAAGTAGTGAGAGCTGTGACCTGAGCTGTGAGTGGGTCATTAGAGGCTTGCAGATTGGAGACTTGCTGTTGAAGAGATTGGATTTGGAGGCTTGTGGATGTGGAGATTGGTTGTTGGGAGCTTGATGAAGAAGGAGCACCAAATGTGGCTTGAATTGATTTCCTGATTCCTTCCATCAAAAGAGTTGAAGGTTCATATCTAGCCTGATGTAGTTGATCCATTTGACCCTTGTGTCATTATTATTTATGATCTGATTTTGGATAACTTCATGCAAAGCCAGAAATGATTGTTTTAGGTTCTTGATGCTTTGCTCCATACTGGACATATCAAACCTGGCCATTTGATCAACAAATTTGGTGAATTTATTCTTGATCTCTACTTGAGTTGGCATAAGGTCATCCAGTTTGTCTTTCACCAATCTTCTAATTCTGTCTTGATGACTATTCATAGTCTGTTGTAGTGCTTTACCAATGAGGTGAAAAACTTTGAGCCGTGCCTTGTAGACTTCTGTAATAGCATCATAAACTTCCTATGGACTGAGAGTTTTGGCATTGCTTCCTAGGATAATTATATACTCTTCTCTAAACCTAGCCAAAACCTCATCCATCTCCAAACTGAAGTCTTTGTCTAACCAAGCATCAATATTTCCATCTTGCTCAGCTTCATTGGCAATATTTTCTTGTTGTTCATCAACATCTGTTTTATAAGAAAGCAAGATAGCTTGATAGTCCTGATTGGACATACCAGTTGTGAGCAACTGTTGGGTAATATTGCCAAGGCCAGAAAGTTCATCCACTAGAAAATCATTCATGATTATTGGCTGAGTTTGAGCATCCTGCAGCCACTAGAGATGAGGTGTGAGGGTTGTTGTGTAGGATTGGACGTAGATGGTGTATCTGTTTGAGTTGAGATGGAGGGTTGAGATATGGTAGGTAATCCTGTGATTGGAATCACAATTGAACTCACGGTAGAAAATGTGGTTATGATAATGTGTTGTTCACCAAGAATGGGAACCTCCATTTGAATTGGAGGGGATTTAATCGGGTTACTGTCATGTACCATGGCCTCAAACCCTTGTTCTTCTTGCAAAGATTTGGCACCTAAATGTGCTTGCCTTGTCTCCCCAATAATTGGATCATTGACAATTGGACTCCTAGCTTCAATTTCTAAAGCAATTTCAGCCAGGGTTTTGAGGGGAGTTGTCCCTACATGAGGAACCTCCAATTGAATTGGAGAGGATTTAGATAGCTCCCCCTCATGAGTACTTCCCTTAAACCTTTCAATCTGTGAAGAACAATTTGCACATGAAGGTGCATTTGTTAACCATAGGGTCTTCAGTAAAAACTGATGAAACCCCTGTGTTTTTGTTGGTGTCAGCAAGGTCTACCCCAGAGTGTAGCCTCTCCCCAACTGATTGTGGTTCCTGAGTGGTGAGCAGAGTTTCTTGAACTGTATCACTTGATGTTGGTAACACTTATGAAGTGGATACAAGTGTTTTATAGTATGTAGAAGAAATTTAAGAGACTAGATTAATGATTTGAGAATTGAGTTTTGGCAGCTCCCCCCTGAATGGATTAGGGAGCTTCAAGAGATGTGCTCTCAGTGTTTGTGACATCCTTATTCCTTCTTTCATAAACTTGAATGTGTTCAAGTTGTGGTGCATACTCTTTACAAGATGCAATAGGGAGAGTGCTTTGTTCAATAGAGACATGATAGTCCTTAACAATGTAACAAGAATTACAGAAGGGGGGTTGAATGGAATTCTTGAACCTTTTTCAAAAATATAAAATGTTTTATCTTAATAATATATAAGTGTTTGATTTGCAAAGTGCGGAATAAGAAGTTAGTAAAATCAAAACACAAGTAATTAAAAACACAAGTCTATAAAAACTTTCTGGTGGATTTGAATGTATCCACCAGAGATATATATTATATCAAGAGAACTTTGTGTAGCAAGATTAGCTCACAGCTGCTTACAAATATGAACAACTAAGTTTACATAGAAATGCTAAGGATGCAGCTTATAATTGTTTCTCTGAGATAATGTTCTTAGTCTTGTACTTGTTGTTGTTCTATTTGGTACTTCTTGGTTTATATATCACCAAGATTACAAAGTAATAAGACATGATATTAAAACAAAACCTATCAAGTCTAATACTATGCTGCTTCATTACTTTGTTCCAGCATCTTTGAATATCTTCATAATAGCATGGATATGGCAATGCTTCTTTGTTCTCTAAAACCTAGTTGAATAGGCTTCCACATTCCCTTTGCATACACTCGACGCATGTGACTGTGTTGTCACTGTCAACAGATGTTTGAATTGATTATCCGTCGGGTACATGATCATCCGTCGGGTTGCCTTGTTGATCATCCGTCGAGTGGCATTGTTGTTTATCCGTCGGGTAGCTATCTGGCACTTGACTTCTATCATTTATGCAAAATTAGAAGACATCATCTATGTACAATTAATCAACCTATTCTGCATATCTAATTAAAGTCAACATGACTTGAGTGCTACTACAAAATCTAAACAAGGTGTATACAGAAATGTGCTACAGACTCATTATTACACAAGCTACTCACTCGATGGATAATAAATCATCATCCGTCGGGACTGTATTGAGTCATCCGCCGGGACTATATTCCTTATCCGTCGAGTGCTACATTTTTCACTAAGTAAAATATACTAAGGTGTTTTGTTAATGAAATCATTAAGTTCACAACATATCCACAACAATCTCCCCCAATTTATGTCTACTGGAATAGTAGCCATAAATTAAGAGAAACCTGATGATAATAAAACACCCTAAAAATACAACTTTAAAAGTAAGTAGATAAAACTGTAAAGTGCTTCAAATAACAAAATGCACAAAGATTAGCTCACAGTCATTTTCAAGGTGCTCCTCTAGCCTGAGCAGATTAATCTAATTCCTTGAAGTTCTGGATCTCTTTCCAAGCTTTCTGTTGTTTTCTTCTATCTGATTTTGGAGCTGTCTGTGGAATTCCAGTTCATCAGATTCTGAGAGATTTAGCTTTTTTTGCACCTCCAAAAGAGTCTCATTGCTAGAGATGCTCAATTGGTCTTCAAATCACAAAAATCTTCTAACTCATTTGTCATCCATAAACTCCATCAGCCAGTAGGGCCTTAGATGCACTCTACTCCCTGTGTAAGGAATAGTTAGAGTCTTTGGGAGTGCATCTTTAGCTCTAATACTCCTCAGTTCTTCAATCTTCCTTAGAACAAGTCTTCTTGCAGTTACATTGAATCCAAAGTTCTTCTTGAATGATGAATAAACCTTTATCAGCACAGATTGGCTTTCTTGAAGGATCCTGTGAAGTGGCAATTGAATCTCCTCTCCTCCCTTGTACTTGAAAACTAACCTTTCAGGTAGATTCCTGTAGGCATCAATCCCTCTAACTTCTTCCATCTCATCTAGATAGAGGTTTAGATCAGAGAATTCCTTGATGTCACATAAGTACATGTAATCTCCCTTGTTGACTTTTGATTGAGCTTTGGTTAGAGATTTGGATTTGAGAGGTGACAACTTCATTCTCTTGACCGCTCTTGACTTTGTCTTTGGCTTGTTAAGGATTGGAAAATTGAAGTCAGGAATTGGTAGACATTCCCAGTCTATTGGTTCATCCTTAGGCACAATAGGTTCACCATGAATGTTCCTGTAAGGATCCAGTACCTTAATGTCTTCAAATATCACTGAGGGTTTTGATGCTTGAGTTGTAGTTAGAATGGATTCCTTGGAAAACTGATCCTCCAATTGCTTACCAACAAAGTTCAATTTCCTTTTGGTTCTTTTGGCCAATTCCTTGTATCTGTAAGATTTCTTCTGTTGTGGTTCAACTTGCTTCTTTGGATCTTGAGATTCAGTGATTTCAGATGGCTGAGCAGGAATTTGTTATGTTGGTTTCACAGCTTGTAGCTTGGCCAAGATAGCAGTTTGCTCTTTCTTTTGTTTAACCTTTTTAGCATCTAGAACAACTTTCTTCTTTTCTTGCTTCAATCTTGCCTTTTCTTCTCTCTTTCCTTCAGAAAATTGAGGATGTCCAGCCACCACACAAATTTCTTTACCATTCCTGAAAACTTTAGCAATTCTCCTTTTCAAAGCTGAATCATCTGAATCCTTGTAGAAGGCAATGTATCTTGATAACAGTTTCTTCTCACCAGGCTTTGGTGTCTCATACACTGTATCCAAAGGGGTTTTTAGTGATGATTTTGGATAGTTCACCCTTGGCTTCAAAAGTACTTCAGCCTTTGGAGATTTGATGCAGGAAGGCTGTTTTCTTTCCAGATAGTTCATGCTCATTTCATTCACATAGATTTTCCTGACTTGAGAGTGATGAATGGCTGACTTTTCCGGCTTCTTTGCTAGCCCATACTTCTTTTGAATATCCTCATCAATTTTCTCCCAGTTGATTGGCTTCAACTGCTCCTTTTCAGCTGCTTTCAAAGTAGCTGCTGCTTCCTTTATCAGATCAATACTGTCCTTAGCTGGTGGCTTTGAGATAGTAATTGAAGGCACAATTACTTTGCTAATTTGAATGTTGAGCACCCATGTGTATCTTTTATATTCATCAACAATACAAGTGCATACCTCTTCTTGGAAATTGAAATTACATTAACTGGACCAAGAAGATCAATATAAAGTAGATGATATGGTTCAAGAATAGAGGATTCAGTTTTACTTTTGAAAGATGTTTTCCTTTTTCTTGGCTTTCTGGCATGAGTCACATAAGCCATCAGGAGTAAATATTGCATTGAGCAATCCTCTCACAAGATCTTTCCTCACAGGTTCATTGATGTTGTTGAAATTGAGATGAGAAAGTCTTTTATGCCAGTTCCAAATGTCTTCCACAAATGCTCTACTAAGTAAACAAACTTCTGATCCATCAGTATCTGTGGAGACCCTGGCTTCATATAAGTTTCCATATCTTACACCAGTCATTGCAATCTTTCCATCAGACTTACTGAAAATTTCACAATGTTCCTAATAAAAATTCACATGGTAACCTCTGTCACAGATCTGACTCACACTAATCAAATTATGCTTGAGTCCTGCAACCAGAGCTACGTCTTCAATGATGACATTCCCAAGTTTGATTTTTCCATCTGCATAAGAAACATTTATGTCAGCCTTCTCCTTAAACTCTGATAGCATGGACTTATATCTAGTCAAGTGTCCTGAGCATCCACTGTCTAAGACTAGAGAATTTCTCCTATTACCCTATAATCAGATTTAAATCAATTAGTGTTTTTAAGGACCTGGACTTGCTTGGATCCTTTGGCCTTTTTAAGTTTGTTAACATATGTAGTGGAAGACTTCATATCAGAATTTATGTTAATATTGTTACTATCAGTATTTACACATGCAGAAAAAGTTTTTGCTTTATTTAAAGAGGGTTTCAGTTCATAATAATCATAATATAAATTGTGATGTGATTTACATGTATAAATAGAGTGCCACACACTACCACTATGAATAGAAGGATTATGTGGTTTATATATAACTGTTCTATTCCTAAACTCTGATTTGGCAGAACCATTATTTATCTCTTTATTCTTCCTGCAAGAACTAGCATGATGATTAGTACAGTTCAAACATGTCTTTCTAGGTGCATTGGGAGCAGTTATATAAGCACCATTCTTATTAACACCTACTTTAACATTTCTGTTTTTCCTAAGCTTTTTCTCCTTGTCTTTCATGTATAATTCCTTCAGCTTTTGCTTAAGTTGTTTCTGAGTCATTTGTTATTCTCAAAAAATCTAACAAAGAAATTACAGGGGGTTTGAATGTAATTCTGGCTTCTTTTTGAATTTTAAGAACTGACTACCTTGAATATATAACTGTGTTTAATTTACCTAAGGTGCGGAATGAAAGTATTGAAAAAATCAAACACAAAGTAATCATATACAAGTATTTAAAAACTTTCTGGTGGATTGAACTTTTTCACCAGATATATATATATATATATATATATATATATATATATATATATATATATTTGAGAACTCTGTGATGCAAGATTTGCACACAGCTGCTTACAAGTTGAACTTACAAAGAATAAATAAATTATTTACAGATATAGCTTTATCTATTTCTCTGATAATTGCTTACTAACTTCGATAATATTCTACTTGCTACCCTTGGTTTATATATCACCGAGTTACATGATTCTTCATTTCTCTATCCAGCATCTTTGAATATCTTCAGTTTAGTATGAAAATGGAAATGCTTCTTTGTTCTCTAAAACCTGTAAATAGGTTGCCACATTCTATTTGCATACAATCAACGCATGTGACTGTCAAGTCACTATCAACTTCTTTTGAATTTGATTATCCGTAGAAACTCTGTGGGATTATCCGTTGAGACTTTAGTTGATCATCCGTTGAAACTCTAGTTGATCATCCGTTGAAACCTTGTGGAACATCCTTGAGAGCATCTTCATATCAGTTTACTCTATTTCACTTATACAAGATTACAAGACATCTAATATTTACAGCTAGCCAACCTATCTTGCATATCAATCTAGTAGTCAACATGACTTAGAACATTCTACAATTATCTAGTTCTCTAAGGTATTACAATATGCATAAATACTAAACTTATTAATACATAAGCTACCCTTTCAACGGATGTTAAAGTGATCATCCGCTGAAAGCTAAAAAATCACTAAATTAAATCTAATAAGGTATTTTGTTTAACTTATCATCAAGTAAACAACATATTCCTAACAATCTCCCCCAATTTATGTCTACTGGAATTGTAGGCATAAATTAAGAGAAACTTGATGATAACAAAACACCCTATGAATATAGACTGATTTCTAGTAGATAAAATTAACAAGTGCTGTAATTTATTAAAAATTATGCGGAGGAAGGTTTACAGAGAATCTCACAATCCATTTTTAAGGTGCTCATCTAGACTGAGCAAATTTAACTTATTTCCCTATTTATCGTTGTTTTCTTTAATTTGGTGTTGAAGTTGCCTGTAGAATTCAGATTCATCTTCATTTCTCTGATCCATCATTTCTTGCATCTCCATGAGAGTTTCTTTGCTTAAAACTTTTAGCTGATCTTCTAATCTGAAGAATCTTCTGGTGCATTTCTCATTCTTGAACTCCATCAACCAGTAAGGCCTCAAATGCACTCTATTTCCTCTGAATGGAATTATTACGACTCTTAGGAGTGTATTTGGTCCTCTCCAGTTATTCCTTATCTCCTCAATTTTATTCAGTACCATCTTCTTGGAATAAATGTTGAACCCAAAGTTTTTCTATATTGAGGAGAAAATTTTCACCAGAACAGAATAGCCTTCATTGGGAATTCTGTGAAGAGGCCAAGTCAGCTCTCTTCCACCCTTATACCTGAAGACTAATCTCTCTGGAAGATGCTTGTAAGCATCAATAGCTCTTACTTCTTATAGCTCATCCAGATAGATATTTATGTCTGAAAATTCCTTGATGTCACAAATGAAGAGTTGATCTCCCTTGTTGACAGTTGGTTTGGATTTGGATAATGCTTTGGATTGACGTCTGAAAGGCTTGACCTTTTTTATTGCTCTTGACTTTCTTTTCTTTGATTTGGTTGGGATTGGGATGTTTAGATCAGGAAGAGGTATGCTTTCCTAATCTACAGGTTCATCTTTAGGAATTATGGGTTCACCATGGAAATTCATGTCAGGATAAACCTTGAATTCAACCTGCTCCATTGTGGGCATGGTTGTTTGACTTGAGGTGGTAAATTAGGTTGGCATATATTCTTCCTTATCTTCATCAAAATCCAACTTCCTCTTTGGTCTGAATTTCAATCTTGGTTTCTTTGTCTTCTTTAGTTCTTCTTTCTTTTCTTCATTAACTGGCTCAGCTATCATAGCAGGAAATTTAGATTCTGTGGTTGCAGGCTTCTTAGCTTGGTTCTTGGCATCTAAAGCAGCTTGCTTTTTTGTTGTTTGAGCCTCACCTATTCTTCTTTCTTAGCTTCTGCAAAATGTGGATATCCAGCCACCGTACAGATCAATTTGCCAATCCTGTAGACTTTAGCAATTCTTTTCTTCAAGACTGAGTCTCTGGGATCTTTGAAGAAAGCAATAGATCTACCAAGCAGCTTCTTCTCATCAGGCTTGGGGGTTTCATAAACTAGGTCCAATGAATTTTTGTCTGAATTTTTTGGATAGTTTCTCTTTAGCTGAAAAATCACATTGGCCTTTGGAGATTTTATTGTTGAGGGTTGGCCCCTTTCCAAACTCCCTAAGCTCATTTCATTGATTGAAATTGGCCTCAACAGAGAGAAGTGAGAGAATTGTTACACAGCTTTGTCTTTCTTCTCTATTTGACCAAATTTCTTTTCAATCTTGTCATCAAGCTTCTTCCATTTTTCTGTCAGCTCTAGTTTAGCTGCTGTTATCTTGATTAAGTAAATGTTATCTAGCATTGGTGGCTTTGTGAATGTAATTGTAATATCCGGGATATGACGTGTAATTATGTTTATCAGTAAATAAATATTATGTGATTATTATGTGAATTTAGGTGAATTATCTGTTGATTGGTATTTGTGTTTGGATATTTAAATGTGATAAAATTTGAGTATTGTAATTTTTATATATCCAAAATAAAGTATAGATAATTTTGATATTTTTCTATTAATTTATATATTGTTATATGATTTTATAATGGATTTATGGATTTAATAAATTATTTTTCCGATTAAATATAAATTATTTTGTATAAACGGGAATCACATGACTTTAACCGTTTTTACGTTTTTACAACCCGAAAGTCTCGGGAAAACTCCTTTCTTACCTAATTTGGATATTCCGAGCATTTCCATATTTTGACTTTTTCGCTCTGGAGTACGGTTTTACCCGTGCGGGTCCCAGTGCAAATTTTACGATACAACTTTCCTTTCTGGAAATCGATATAACCCGTATTTTTGAGAAACAAGATTTTTTTATTAAACTATTAAATTATCTTCTCGTAATTCGTGTAACTAAAGCGCTGAGACCAAGACTGTATTTACAAAAATCCTGGTTTTGATAATTATCCTAAAACCGGCACCGAATTGGATCTGTTTTATATCCAATATGATCCAACAGGATACCAATATTCCGTAATTATAAATAGCCCTTACCGTAATTTATTTTGTATAGATAATCATTTACAAATAGTAAAATATATAATTTTCAGAGAAAAATCATAATATTCATAGTGTTCTTGAGAATCAAACCTAAGTTTGAAGGTGTTATTGATATCGGATTTTGGAGTTCAATTAACCAAAACGATGGTCTTGGAGAGTACTATCAAATTCAATAACCTATTTCACTGCAGAATAATCCGGTATTTTTCTATATTTTTTTTTAAATTCGAATTATTTTGGGTTTAAATATGAATTTTTGATTTTAATGTTGTGTGTATAATTTGATGATTGCATGTTATAGATAATTTGATTCTGATCATTGGTATATCATATGATGAATTTGGAGTTCAATAACATATAGAAAAATGAGTTTGATTCTTGAATAATTCAATTTAGGATTTGAATGTTCTTGATTGTTCTTGAATGAAAATTGGGCGTTTTAACCTAGGGGTTATTAGTTCAATTAGTTGATATCATTAAATAGATGGTTTAACAAGCAATCGATTGAGATAGGTTTCATGAACAGAGGATTTCTGGAAGGGCTTTGCCGGAGTTTAAAACTCGACAGCGGCGTAAACTTCCGTCCTGATTTTCGGCTGATTTGTTGATTTATTGCACGAAATGTTTACATGAATGTGTTTTCGGAAGCCAGTAGATCTTTTCATGTTAGTTTGGTGATATTCTGGGTATGTTGCAGGTCCCCGGAAAGCTCGGCGGTCGTCGTTAATGGCGACCAGTCGGCGAACGGCGACGGGGAAGACGAAGAAGGGGCAAAAGTGCAGTTAAGCCCCTGTAGTTTTTCAAACCTTGCAAATCTTGGATTCCTTTCCCGAAAATTTGCAAAAATCATATTTCTGTTTAATTTATTTTCAGAAAATTGTTTTTAATTATTTAAAATTCCAAAACTCATTATTTTTAATTGCGAAAATTATTTTTAATTCAAAAATAAATATGAATTATTTAATTTATTTAATTTAATATTTAATTATTTAATTAGTCAATTAATTTAAATATTAATTAATTCAGTTAGTTATTAATTAATTTTAATTGATTATTTAATTAGATTTAATTGTTTCTTTTGATTTAAAATTCTGAAATATAGTTTCGAGCTTTAAAATATTATTTTAAATTATGTTCAAGGCTCGATAATTATTATTGAATGATTTTAAAGATAGACTCGGGCATTCGAACCTTGTTATTTATTTATAAAATGATTCTGGTACCAATTTTAATTTCGAAAAAATGTTCAAAACTTTGTAATAAATACCAGAAAAAAAAATCATTTTAACCCCGAACCTTCTTTATAATATTATTTTTATCAAATACCTTACGTATGTGCTATGTGTTATCTGATTAGTGTGTTAAATGCCTATGTGTTAATTGTTTGACTATTTTGGTCTTAACTTTTAATCCGTAAATCGGATTTGGGTGAAATGAAGGGTAGATAAAAGCTTATGACGTGTATATGACGAATAGAATAATATGAGATTGAGTATTGATAGATACTTATAATGCCTAGCATAGGAAACGAGGCGTAGAAGAGGAAATCATGTGATCAATAAATAGAATCGAGGCGTAGAAAAAGAAAGCAAGTGATTAGTGAGAAGAAGAGAGGCATAGAAAGAGAAGACACATGGTTGTTGAGTGGAAACGTTAGACGAATGCAAGTGAAGTTGGAAATCATTTGTGATAAGGCAAGTACTTCTGAACCTTTCTCGAGATATATTGCAAATATTTCTAAACTTCATCGTGACATGTTGCTAGTATTCAAAATAGTTCTGTTTTATATTATAAGTGCTTTGAATCATTCAACCTTGAACCCTGATCATATTATTTGATCTTTAAGCTGTAAGCCTTATTCTTCGTAAACCATCGACTATTAATTTCCCAGATATTAAACCATACATATAAAATATACTCCACAAATACATATACACCATATACCAAACATTGAAACAGAAGTACTTGAGCATACAGAAACTTATATACCCTATAATACCCTATGACATCAAAGATCTACACTTTGTATAATCATTGAACCATTGTTCATCTGATACCTGATTCTTTAACAGGTTCATGGTCAGACCAGATTCATGGTCATATTAGGCCAATGTGTTCCTTGGATCCAGTTCATAGAGCAGAGTTGTGTGCCTTTCTCGGGGTTAGTGCGTGACTGATTAGCAGCCTAAACTTGGTTTCAAAATTTAAAATGAATATCCAATTCTAATGATTGTTTAACAAGAAACTTGATTCCTCTGAATCATTTGAATTTATCATTATTTAACCTCAGTTATTGCTATTATGACTTGCTGAGCTAGTTAGCTCACTCTTTTGAATCTTTTATATGATTTTATAGTTAAAAATGAAGTTGTTGCTAGCGAGGATTCCCAGTCCAGTGTGTGTGAGCTAGGATTCCTGGTTGAGTTGGATCGAGCTAGCATGAACTATATATTGTAGTTGAGTTATGCAAGATTGTAAAAATAATTTCACTATCAGTTGTAAGTTAAACTAGTTGGGATTTGGTACAATGTAATAAAAGTTAAGGTTGTGGTTTGTTTTCATACTTTAACTTGTTGCGATTCGTAGTTGTGTAAGGAAGGGTTATTGCTTATAATATTTTATATACAGGTTTATATATTGTACATGTGTTGTGAACCCCAAACTTCTGACCCGGGTTTGGAGAGCGTCACAGGATATCAGAGCTACAGGTTATAAGTCACTGAAACAAGCCTAGATTGTCGGGACTAGGTAGAGGGTTAGGATTAGGAATAAGAAGTAGAAAGATAGGATGTCATGAGGTTGAGTTCGACTACATAGTAGTTTTCGGTATGATTCGTGTTGCAATTTGAGATTCTGATCTTGCAATGTGATTTCTAGATAACGGCAATGGAAGATCCTATTTTCCCTGTATCAATTAATCATTTAGAGCATTCTGTTCGAGGACCGTTACCTTCACCCGAATTTGATCCACACTTTGTTCTTCCACCAGTATTAACTGTATTACCTCCAGTTATAACAACATTCTTCCAACCCTGCTGTGAGACCACCTATTTGAGGAACTCCACCTACTGATTCTGGTTCTACCGGACATTCAGCTGTGAGTGTATCTTTTTAGTTTACCCTACACCCTGTTCTATACCATCAGTTTAAGACTTGTCTTATGAAGCAACATCACCTACGAGGATGGATTCGAGAGCTACAATATATGGTGAGTAAGTGAGATATTAATAAAGGTGAGAAGAAACCTAGAGATAGGATTCATGTGTTCCGGAGGATAGCTGCTACCGGGTTATATGAGACCACTAGTGAGTATGCCACCCATGATTATCTTGTGAAGTGGGATAGATGGGTTTTAAAGGAGTTTGAAAAGATCGGAGATATAGAGTATTTCTTGGAATTAGATGATGGTGTTATAATGAATGTGATATGTATAGTAGCGATATGATGTTATATCAGCAGACTTTGTTCTATAGGATAGACTTGTTGACTATTGGATAGGTCTGTTGTATTTAGCAATAGAAAAAATGATGATGGGAGTATTACCAGTATGGAAGCTTTGAAGTGAAGTTATGAATAAGGTAATATGCAACGGTAATTGAAGTTTTCGTTGACTAATGCAGGCAAGATGGACTCAATAAAAGGGTAGAAGATAGATAGAAATGAATGGACCTTTGCGTGAAAGTTTCTTTAATTTGTTACCTTATTATGGTTAAGGAGGACAACAATATACTTATATAATAATGATGACCAAATGATGACCAAATGTGCGATTAACAAAATTTCCAAAACCTCTTTTAATAAAAAAAATTTAAAAATTGGTTGTCAAGTTACTACTTGAGTTTCTTGTTTGTTATAAGACCAGATAACTTAGAAAATACGTGTTCCGGAAATTTATGTATTAATTCAGAGGACCAAGTGGACCCGCTATTATAGTGAAGTTTCGATTGTTCTTAACAGAAGAGTGCAAATCTTGTTTGATAAGGTTAACAACAGAATCAGTGTACGGAGAAACTATTCATCCAATACCTGAGACTATTATAGTTTAAAGAATGCGTTGATTTAAAACAAGCTTGAGCACGATCGAAGAAGGCTGAATAAATTTCCAAACTTTTATAAAGGAAGAACATTATTAGCCAAAGCATCGATATGTTGATGAATCTGTGGTTATTTTAAGTCACATAGACGAAATTTGACATTATTCCGAAGGAGGGTAACTATGGTCGAATTATTAAAATAGTGAACGTGCAGGTATGATGCTAAAGACATAAAACTTAATAAGTAATAATCTATCATAGTGCTTAATTATGAAGGCATTTCAGCAGACTTTTTGAAGTTATTATATGTCTCGAATAGAATCTATTGATCGAACAAGATCGGAAGATTTAAATAAGTGAAATATGGATGGTGACCAACGTATCCTTCTTCTCTACAATACTATAGTGTATATTCTTCTTGACTCCTGAATACGTATGAACTTCTTTTATTAATAATTTCTTTATGGTGATAAGAAAAAGAAGAATATTGCATTTCTTTTAAATTTATATTTCCCCTCAAGTTTTATTTTTTGATGGGGACAAGCAGTGTTATGGTGAGATGCTTTGTCAGAATGACGAAGAGTCGGGTGGGACTCCACCCAATCATGTGATGTATGCCATATGGTATGAAAGAATGGTGATCTTAAGTACCAATGTTGTCTAATTCATATTCAAATCATTACTCATTCTTTCTTTCTCAACAATATATCTATTAAATTATGGATCCTTTTAATATTTATGTCACATTGTTGTTCCTTACGAAAGTTCTCCAAACAAAATCAATCTACCAAGAACCAAACAAATAAAGTTCCAATCATTGAGTTTACATGTTTTAAGTGTGAAAAACCAGGGTATATGGCAAGGATTGTAAATCACCAGCCTCAATCAGTGATACACTAATAATCGTAAGATCTAATCTCATAGTGAATAATTCTCCAAGAGCAAGAGTTTATGATATGTTGGTGAAAGATGCTATTCAGAATACGGATGTGATAACAGGAAGTCTTACCGTGAATTCCTCGTGTGCTTAACTATTAGTAGATTCGGGAGCAACTCGATCATTTATTTCTCAAGGTTTTATTGATGGATTGTGTTAGGCCCTTAATCAACTGTAGAGGGGGGGGGGGTGAATACAGTTAATATAATCAACTAGACAAAGCTTCAACAGAATTAACAGTTTTTATATCAATCTTATAAAAACTTATTACAAAAGTACTCTCTCGAAAGGATGAACAAATATCCTTGAGAGCTTCTAGGTTATGCGAAAGATATAACAATGTCGGAGTGCTTATATCATAAACCTAATCTATGCTTTATATAGAGCACATCTACCAATATATAAGGAATCATATTCTATTAACAACAAGGAAACCTATACTATTGCTTCTGAGATAAATTTCTCCACCAACTTGAGTTCCTGTTTCCTTTTCCTCTTCAAAGATCAACTGATATGACAAATATTGATTTCATCATCCGTTTATATCTTTATCCGTCGAACATCAACATCCGTCGATATCATCATCATCCGTCGATGCTTGTAATCATCACCCGTTGATGCTTATTACCATCATCCGTCGATGTTAGTAAGTACCATCTGTAGATGCTTCTGATAATTTCTGTTTGATATTATCAATTGCTCCTAACAATCTCCCTTACTTGTTCATTATGGAATTATGGACAAGTTCCATTTGATGATGTCAAAACTATCTAAATGCAGGAATCAAGTATGCATATTCAATGTTGCTTCAGTGAATATCAGAATTTAACTCTTCATCCTGAACTTATTATTTAACTTGAGCAATGTCAGAGGTTAACTTCACTTTCTCAGCTCAGAATGCTTTCAGAAATCTTCCTTCTTTTACTAGCTTGGATGATTTTTGCTTTAAGTAAATTTTCTTCAGTATCAAAGGCTTGAACTACTATATAGATTGAATCTATCAGAGTTTAAAATTTAAATTCCTTAGATACTTTCTCCAGCTTTGGCTTTAGACTTTGAAATCCTTTGACTTTTCTTCTATCTTCTCCTTTCCTTTAAGCTTCATGTCCGCAGTTCCAATAGCTTGTGATATGAGAGATATTTTATCTTCTACCTGACTGATTTCCCTTATAACTATACCTCTGGTTGGTCTGTTAGAAGGATCATCTTCATAAAGTACTTAAGAAACAACAGCAATATCAATATTTGTCGTCTTCATAGAATTTTTAAAGTCTTCCTCCGTTTGCCTTAGTTGTTCAAGATCAACTCCAGGATTTTCCTTTGCAAATATTCTTTTACTTACCTCAGAATCAAATAATTGAAACTTTGGATCTTTGTAGAATATATTTGTCTTTTTCCTTTAACTTTCGGAGTTTGAAGATATTGGTGTAACGCCCTCCAAACCCGGGGTATAAGTCTGGGGGTTACTAGATAATAACCAAACATGTACAACCTGTATAATAATTAAGCAGATATATATATAAACCCCTTTAACAATAACCAGGATCTTTTTAGGTTGAAGTACAAAAACAAGAACCACGGTCTCACTTTATTACAAACCAAATTGAAAATCTCACATAAACTCTCTTTATTACAAGCCATTGTCTAACAAGTTTTAACTACAATTTTTTTATTCAAACACACCGATTAACTATCTACACTACACCTGCTTAGGCAACTCAAAACTTTCTTCCTGGATCGGAATCAACACCTTTGGCATAAGAGGGTCCCGCGGCTTGATTCTTTTCTTTACCACTCGAGTCCTGGTAGGTTTCATTTTCCTTCTTAACTGAAAACAATAAGGTGAATAACAACAAAAAGGGGTGAGCCATAAGTTGCTCAACAAGTCCATACTATATCAATAATTTTATAACATACTAAATGAACTGGTAACTTGGTTACATATGCAAAGATATAACCTCGCAACAAAGAACAAAGGCCATTATCGGTGAGTAACAATAAACTAAACTGGACACAAGTTCGCACCTATATCCTGCTGATCAGCTAGGATAAAGTGCAGATCCATACCTCAATGTATAGATCCATTCGGGTACCTAGGCTCTAAAGCCCAACATAAGGATCCGGTTAATTTTTGGTCCTTAGGATCAAGTGTATACCTGCTCCTAATCGTCACCATCCAGTCCATAAAGGAGCAACTTGAACAATCGATATGCTTTGATGTATCCCAACATTGAAATATATCAGAATATATGTATATATAGTACTATTGGAATATGAATAGGGAAAAAGCTTTCCTTTCACGCGATCTACTCCAAGTACTTCACTGTCCTCTGTCACCGGCCTGACTCGCCTTGTTGGCTTCACTTCTATCAAAGAAATAGACTTATTTAGCAGATAAGCACATAATTCACATAACTCATATAAGCACATAATTCACATAAGCACATAAGCCACACAGTCATTCTAGGTTTAAAATAATTTTTAGAATCAAAATCGACTCGCTATTCGCTTAACTAAATAATATCTGGTTCATTTCCTATTTTTCGGAATTTCTTGGACTCGTCTCTATACGTAATAAGGCTTATAAGTAAATAAATATCAAATTTCGACTTCCTTCTAAAAGAAATTAAGATTTAAAACTATTTTTAATAGAAACAAATAATTTTTCTAAGTCAAAGCGCTTTCTTTTTGCTCAAATCGGATAAACGGTTCAATTATTATTCTATAAATACAGATAAATCAATTTATTATTCAATATAATAATTATTACTAATTATTGAACCCTAAAAATATTTTTAAATAATTATTTAGGAAAAATCAGAAATAAAAAAATGATTTTCCATAATTTTTGGAATTAAAATGAATTGATTATGATTTATTGAAAATAAATTGATTAATTATCAAAATAATTAATCATTTTTATATAATTAATAATTAATAAATAAATAAATAATAATTAAGGAAATAAATGATTCTAATTTTTAGAAAATATTTCAGAATTATATATAATATAAATGATTTAATTAAATAATTAATTAATCAATTTATAAAATAAATAAAAACTGATTTTATATTTAATAAAAATAAAAAGCAAAAATAAAATTCAGAAACATTTGTCAAAACAGGATATCTGACAAAAACAGATAAAAAAATGGGTTAAGATTCGGGTTGAAATCGGGTCTGGAAGAATAAACCAGGTCACCAAGAACTTGCCGGAAATTTTCTAGTTTCCGGTGACCGGTTCTACTTCCGGCAACCTTTTTTAAGACCAAAAACATAATCGTTTGGTTCATTTTTATGCTGCTTTCAGTTCCAAATCGTTCTGGCAATCCAACTCCGGCAATAACATCACAGAATAACCCTCAGATCAACTTCTCCGATCAAATCAACTCCATCTCCGGTGAAAAATCAAAATCACAAGATCGTACATGAAAACTCGAGATTAATAGCTTAAAATAAAGCTTATATCACCTATAATCAAACCCCTAACCTCTAAACAACCTCAGCTTCTTCTAAAATCAAAAACGATCAAATCAAAATTGGACATAAACCCTAGAAATCGAATATCACTATCAAGGAATCGTTTATTCAATTAAATACCATGATTCAACTGTAAATCATCAGATAAAACTATATCAATCATCAAATCATCCTAATAACCCTAGAATCAAAAGACCCAAATCGAACATAAACCCTAGAAATCGAAAGTAAAAAATAACGAATTAAAACATGAAATTGATGGTAAAAACAGAAAGAACATATCAAAACCTTTGATTTGGATACTTGAATCACTTGATTTGGTGCATAAATCAGCTTGCAATCACGGTTTAATCTTCGACCCGATTCTGACAAACTCGACCCGAATTTCAGAGAATATTAATGATTTTTCTGTTTTTTAGTAATTAATTAATATTAATTAAATAAAAATTAGGTTATTTATAGTAGGTAAAATAATACTCCTAATTAAAATTAAGGCCCTAATTTTACATCTTTTAAAATTAGTTAGCCCCTAATTTTATAATTTTTGAGTATTAAATTTTAATTTTTAAATAATTAATATATACAATATATATGCCAAAAATTGTGAATAATTCAAAAATGAAAAGAAATGGTATAAATGAAAGTCCTATAATTTTATAAAAATTAAAAAGTGATTTTTGTGAGGTTTTTAACACCCAATGGGGCCCCGAAGATTCATTTTTCGCGAAACGAGATAATTTATAAAATATCTAGATGTTCAGAATAATGCGATGGTACAAGCCGTTTTACGAAAAATAAGGCCAATTATTTTATTTGAAATATCAGCTATTAAAACATAGTTCGGGTCGTATAACTTTTGATACGAAGGCTTTAAATACGAAATAAAATATCTGAAAAATACCCTGAAAATACCCGGAAAATACAGAATACACATAACATGTAAGGGTTTTATAACTAATTACACATAAATGACATTATAAGACACATAATTTATCATTAATACGATATAATACAAGCGTAAATTTCGAGTCGTAACATCTTTCCCCCTTAATAGGATTCTGTCCTCTGTTTACATGTCCAGAATCAGGATTATATCTCTTAAGCATCGACACATGAAACACATTATGGATATGCTGCATGTAAGGTGGTAAAGCTAACTCGTACGTAACTTTCCCGACTTCCTTCAAAATTTCAAATGGACTAACATATCGTGGCTTCAGTTTACCCTTGTTGCCAAATCGGGTCAATCCTTTCTATGGAAATATCTTGAGTAATACATGCACTCCTACTTGGTATTCCATATCTTTCCTAGCTTGATCTGCATATTTGTGTTGTCGATTTTGCGCAGCTTCAAATCGCTTTCGGATAAGTTCCATTTTCTCCTTGGTTTGCTGAATCAATTCTGATCCTAAAATTTTGCATTCGCCAACTTCATCCCAATACACAGGTGATCTGCATTTTCTTCCGTATAAAGCTTCATAAGGTGGCATCCCAATGCTTGCATGATAGCTGTTGTTATAAGAAAATTCTACTAGTGGTAAATACTTATCCCAACTGCCTTCAAAATCAATCGCACATACGCGCAACATATCTTCAATTGTTTGGATAGTTCTTTCACTTTGTCTGTCTATTTACGGATGATAAGCGGTACTCATATTTAATTTGGTTCCAAGACATTCTTGAAATTGTCTCCAAAATCTTAAATTGAAACATGGATCTCGATCGGATACAATAGATACTGGCACTCTATGTCGCATCATAATCTCTTTAAGATATAAGTGCACTAATTTGTCGAGTGAAAATTTTTCGTTGATTTGTAGAAAATGTGTTGACTTCGTTAGTCTGTCAATAATTACCCAAATTGTGTCATGATTTGCTTTGGTTTTTGGAAGTCCAACCACAAAATCCATCCCTAAATGTTCCCATTTCCATTCTGGAATATCCAGTGGTTGTAGCAATCCACTTGGACGTTGGTGTTCTGCTTTAACTCGCTGGCACATGTAGAATCTACTTACCCATTCCGCTATCTCTTTTTTCATATTTGGCCAGCAAAAGTTTTCTTTTAGATCTCGTTACATTTTTGTGCTTCCGGGATGTATGGAATATCTTGAGTTGTGAGCGTCTCGTAATATTTCTTCTTTCAATTCTGACATATTAGGTATCCAAATTATTGAGGAGAATCGTAGAATTCCGTTATCATCTTTCTGACTTGTGATTTCTTCTCCAGTTAAGTTGTCATCCTCTTGACTCATTACTTCTTCTTGACATCTTCTAATCTTTTCTAACAGTTTTGGCTAAAATGTCATTGCATAGTTCATTTCGGTAGATTCTTCTGGAATACGAACTTTAATTTCCAATTTCTCAAATTCCTTGACCAATTCTTCTAAAGAAGTTAAAATATTCAATCTTTCTTTTCGGCTTAACGCATCAGCCACGACGTTTGCTTTTCCTGGATGATAGTTGATTGTAACATCATAGTCCTTGATCAAGTCTAGCCATCATCGATGTCTCATACTAAGTTCCTTCTGCGTAAAGATATACTTTAGACTCTTATGATTCGTGTAAATTTCATATTTCTCTCTATAAAGATAATGTCTCCAAAGCTTCAGTGCGAACACGATTGCTTCTAGCTCCAGGTCATGCGTAGAATATTTCTGTTCATGAGGTTTCAGTTGTGTAGAAACATTTGTGATCACATTACCATGTTACATCAATACGCATCCTAGTCCTCGATATGAAGTGTCGCTATAAATAAAAAATCTCCTTGCTCATTTGGTAGCATAAGTACTGGTGCGGTCACCAATCAATTCTTCAATTCTTGAAAACTTTCCTCACACTTATCATCCTATATGAACTTTTCACTCTTTCGAGTCAACTTGGTTAGTGGCATAGCTATTTTCGCAAAATCTTTAACAAATCTTCTGTAATAAACTGCCAATCCCAAAAAACTTCTGACTTCTGTCGGTGTCTTTGGTATTTCCTAATTCAATACAGCTTCAATCTTTGCCGGGTCAAATTTGATTCCTTCCATGCTGATTACATGGCCTAGAAATTGTACTTCTCTTAACCAAAATTTGCATTTCGAGAATTTCACATAAAGCTGTTCTTTTCTTAAAATTTCCAATATAATCCTCAGATACTCGGTTTGTTCTTCTTCAGTCTTCGAATAAATCAAGATGTCATCAATAAATACAATCACAAATTTATCCAAGTATCTCTTAAATACCCTATTCATCAAGTCCATGAACACTGTTGGGGCATTGGTCAAACCAAATGCCATTACGAGAAATTCATAATGTCTATATCTGATACGAAAAGCAGTCTTGGGAATATTTTCAGCCTTGATCTTCAATTGATGGTATCCCAACCTGAAGTCTTCCTTGGAAAACCATGCGACTCCTTTCAATTGATCAAACAAATCGTCAATCCGTGGCAAAAGATACTTATTCTTAATAGTCAGCTTATTCAGTTCACGATAATCGATACATAGTCACATGCTGCCGTTTTTCTTCTTCATAAATAATACTGGTGCACCCATGAGATATGTTGGGTCTTATAATTCCTCTGTCCAGAAGATTGCGTTGATAATTCCTTCATTTCAACTGCTGTAATCCGATACGGAGCTTTCGAAACTGGTTCTGTACCTGGTGCTAAATCGATAATAAACTCAATTTCTCGGTGTGGCGGTAGTCCTGGAAGTTCATTTGGAAAAATATCAAGAAATTCACATACAACTGGAATATCATCTATCTTATGACTTTACTTCTCGGTATCCAATACATAAGCTATATACACTTCACATCCCTATCGTAGCAATCCTTTAGTCTGCATCTTTGTCAGGAATTTTTTCACAGTTTTTCACCTATAAACATTACTATTGCATTTTCCACAGTTCGCAATTTCACTTTCTTATTTGCACAATCGATCTGAGCATTATAACAAGCTAACCAAACCATCCCTAAAATAACATCAAATTCTCCTACCTTGAAAGGAATCAAGTCTATAGAGAAATGATGTCCGGCTATATAGATATCGCACTCCGGACATACCCGATCTACAGGAACTTGGTCGTCATTCGCTAATTTTATAATTAACGTCTCGCCCAACCGTCGAATTTCACAACTTATCTTATAAATAAATTCTTCAGAAACAAAAGATCGTGTGGCTCTAGAATAAATCAATACTTTTGCATCTACTGAATTCATAAAAAGCGTACTTGTAATCACACTAGGACTCTACACCACCTCCTTTATTATCATATTAAAAGTTCTCGCTCTAGGATGATTATACTGTGGTGGCGGAGGTAATGCCAATACTTTCGGAACACTAGCTGTCATAGCTGGTCCTGTGCAATCCCTAGCAACATGTCCTTTCTTTCCACACTGGAAACAAATAACCTCTATTCTTCCTGTTGGACATTCGTTGGAGTAGTGCCCTTACTGTTTGTATCTGACGCATGTCACATTTGCCTTAATGTAGACACCCGTATATTTCTGACTACATGTTTTGCAGTATGACAGTGGGGGTCTGATTATTCCTTGCTGTTTAGGAGCTTGGAAATGATTACTTGCTCTCTGATTACCTTGTCCTATCCTTTTGAAATTCATATTTGTACGAGCTTGAAATCCCAACTTCCGGTTGGAACGGTTCTGAAAACTTCCTTGTCCCTTTTCCTTTTGGGATATTACACTTTCCCCTTCAATAATCATGGCTTTCTGAACCACGGCGGTATAAGTCGTCAATTCAAAAACTGCCACTCTGCTACTAATCCATGGCTGTAATCCCTATTAGAATTTCTTAGCCCGTTTCTCTCCAGTATCAACCTGCTCCGGAACAAACATAGCCAACTCAGTAAACTTGGCTTCCTATTCTATCACAAACATATTCCCTTGCTTCAGTTCCAAGAACTTGATTTCCATCTGGTTCTTCATATAACGAGTAAAATACTTTTCCAAAAATAGTTCCGTAAACCTATCTCAAGTCACAATGTCCTCTCCCTCTAATGCTTTTCTGGATTCTCACCAATAATTTGCTTCTCCTTTTAGGAAATAGCTAGCAAAATCAGTTTTCTGATCCTCTTCAACTTTCACGAGCGCAAACACTTTATCCATATCTTTCAACCAAGCCCTCGCTTTAGTAGGATCTGTTGTACCCTAAAACTCTGGAGGCTTAACTGATTGAAACTGCTTAAAGGTAACAACAGGCACAACTGGTGGTATCTGAGGTTCAGGACGAGGTGGCAGTTGTAACATCTATTGCTGAATATGTTGTTGTTGTTGCTGCATCTGCTCCTGCATCATTACCGTCTATTGTTGCATCAGATGAAATATTTGTTCATGGTATCATTATTCTGTCCCTCAGAATTGCTGTTGGAGGTTTCAATCCTAGTCTTTCTTTTTGGTGTCCTTTTCCTGATAATAAAACAATTAATTCTTTTTAACAATTAATAATAGGTAAAGAAACAATTTGTCTGATATTAAAACATGAAATTTAAACAATAAATAATGGAAAGAAAACAATTTGACTAATATTAAAAAAATTAAATGATCAAAATTTAAACAATCAATTGAAATGATTATAAAGTTTGAAATGGTAATGACGATACACTGTTTTAAATTAAACAAAATTGAAAATATGAAAAACTGTAAAACAATAAGGTAAAGATAAATGCGGTAAAGACTGGAATTTAAATAAATGAAAAGAAAAAGTTGGAAAAGTTTATTATATATATATGACACCAGCCTCAGGTGTAAGTGCTTGATACAAAAAGTCTACGTCAGATCTGTCACGGCTACTGCTGATATAAGTCAAAACTAAATACTACACACATACATAACTAACCCCACTATACTATGCTGCATCTATCTACATAAGTCACATATAATACAACACTAGTCTCCTGCTGTCAACCATCAAAACCCTGGTGGAATGCGCCTCAACTCATCACGGAGTATCTCGATAACCGACTGTGCCAAACGGGTAGCTCTATGAAACTCTGCATAAGAATGCGGCCCATCATGCATCAAAGCATCTAACTCAAGGGTGGCACTGTACATTGTCGACTAAAGCCTCTGCCTCATCATGTAGTCTAGCTGAAGTGCAGCTAATGGTCCTCTATCTCTCTAGTCAAACAAACCCATGATCTCTCTGCACGGAGATCTTCAATACTCAACATCCTCTCTCGCAACACTGTACTCATTATATGGTATCATATGTGGCTCTGCAACCTGTCCCACAGATTCATGCGATGGAACTTTATTTATCCCCGCCATGCCCTACTGTGGTAAACCCAACTGTAATCCCACATCATGCTCATCCATCCCCTCAACCGGGGCCATCTGAAACACCTCTGGCTCTGGAGAATATACAGGCAAAGAGGGTAGTACTGCGGTGGAATCTATGGATCCATCTATGGAATGAACTGATACTCTACCGGAAGTGGAGGTGGAAGCATCGGCTCAAAGAACTCTAAAGGATCAAACATCTCTCTGGGATCTGGTAATAGCTTTGGAGCTGGTGGTGCTGGCTCCTGGGGCAATGGTGGTGGTGGAAGTGGTGGAAATATCTGTGTTGGTGGTACCTAAACTGGTATCTCAGCAGACACTGGCGGCATAACTGGTGCAACTGGCTCGGTAACAGTCCTATCCGAATATGCTGACGATCCCATCTGATAACACAACAAGGAAAGAGAAAGGGCCACTTAGCAATCCTAAAACTTATAATTTCCTAATCTAAAACTATCTAAACCCTAATATTCCTATTCCTATCATATGTTATCTCCCTATCTTATCTTAATCCAAATGTTCGTATTTTCAGTGTCCTAAACCTACAACTCCGATGCCAAACCTGTAACGCCCTCCAGACCCGGGGTATAAGTCTGGGGGTTACTAGCTAATCACCAAACCTGTACAACCTATATAATAATTAAGCACATATATAAACCCCTTTAACACTAACCAGGATCTTTTTAGGTTGAAGTATGAAAACAAGAACCACAGTCTCACTTTATTATAAACCAAATTAAAAATCTCACATAAACTCTCTTTATTACAAGCCATTGTCTAACAAATTTTAACTACGATTTTTCTTTATTTAAACACACCCATTAACTATCTAAACTACACCTGCTCAGGAAACTTAAAGCTTTCTTCCTGGATCGGAATCAACACCTTTGGTATAAGAGGGTCCCGCGGCTTGACTCTTTTCTTTACCACTCAAGTCCTGATAGGTTTCATTTTCCTTCTTAACTGAAAACAATAAGGTGAATAAAAACAAAAACGGGTGAGCCATAAGTTACTCAACAAGTCCACAATATATCAATAGTTTTATAATATACTAAATGAACCGGTAACTTGGTTACATAAGCAAAGATATAACCTCACAACAAAGAATAAAGGCCATTATCAGTGAGTAACAATAAACTAAACTAGATACAAGTTCGCACCTATATCGTGCTGATCATCCATTATACAGTGCAAATCCATACCTCAATATATAGATCCATTCAGGTACCCAGGCTCTACGACCCAACACAAGGATCTGGTTAATTTCCGGTCCTTAGGATCAAGTGTATACCTGATCCTAATCATCAACATCCAGTCCATAAAGGAGCAACCGGAATAATCGGTATGCTTTGATGTATCCCAACATCGGAATATATCAGAATATATGTATATATATATAACTATTGGAATATGAATAGTGTATTTAATGAATTAGGAGAAATTAGGAATCAAAATGAAATATGAACTAAGTCATGATAATTGAATGTCAGTGATTGTGAACAAGGATTATCAGTGTCTAATTGAGATAAGAATCTTAAAGTACTTCACTATTATAAAATTAGAATAGGGGAAAAACTTGCCTTTCACGCGATCTACTCCAAGTACTTCACCGTCCTCTATTACCGGCCCGACTCGCCTTGTTGGCTTTGCTTCTATCAAAGAAATAGACTTATTTGGTCATCCCACATCTCAATCGTGTCTCAAATCAATTTCACACAGCCTTTATCGTCTACCCGCATGCGGATTACTAACTCGTATACTAATTATTAGCAGATAAGACTCGATTAACCACATAATTCACATAAGCACATAAGAAACATAGTCATTCTAGGTTTAAAATAATTTTTATAATCAAAATTGACTCGCTATTCGCTTAACTAAACAATATCTAGTTCGATTTTTCAGAATTTATTAGACTCGTCTCTATACGTAATAAGGCTTATAAGTAAATAAATATCAAAAGTCGACTTGCTTCTAAAAGAAATTAAGATTAAAACTATTTTTTAATAAAAACAGATCATTTTTCTGAATCAAAGGGCTTTCGTTCTGCTCAAATCGGATAAACGGTTCAATTATTATTGTCTAAATACAGATGAATCAATTTATTATTCAATATAAATAATCATTACTAATTATTGAACGCTAAAAATATTTTTAAATAATTATTTGGGAAAAATCATAAATAAAAAAAATTCCATAATTTTTGGAATTAAAATGAATTTATTATTATTTATTGAAAATAATTTGATTAATTATCAAAATAACTAATTATTTTTATATAATTAATAAATAATAAATAATTCAAGAAATAAATGATTCTAATTTTTAGAAAATATTTCAGAATTATTTATAATATAAATCAATTAATTAATTAAAAAATAAACAAAAACTCATTTTTTGATTAATTAAAATAAAAAGTAAAAATAAAATTCAGAAACATTTGTTAGAACGGGATATCTGACAAAAAGGATCAAAAATGGGCTAAAATTTGGGTTCAAATCGGGTCTGGAAGACAAACCGGGTCACCAAGAACTTGCCGGAAATTTTCCAGATTCCGGTGACTGGTTGTACTTGCCAGAGATGGGTTTCAGTTCCAAATCGTTCCGGCAATCGAACTTCGGTAACAACATCACGGAATAACCGTAAGATCAACTTCTCCAATCAAATTAACTCCATCTCCGGAGAAACATCGAAATCACAAGATCGTACATGAAAACTCGAGATTAATAGCTTAAAATAAAGCTTATATCACCTATAATCAAACCCCTAACCTCTAAATAACTTCAGCTAATTCTAAAATAAAAAACGATCAAATCAAAATTGGACATAATCCCTAGAAATCGAATATCACTATCCAGGAATCGTTTGTTCAATTAAATACCATGAATCAACTGTAAATCATCAGATAAAACTATATCAATCATCAAATCATCCTAATAACCCTAGTATCAAAAAGACCCAAATCGAACGTAAACTCTGGAAATAAAAAATAACGAACTTAAACATGAAATTGATGGTAAAAACATAAAGAACATATCAAAACCTTTGATTTGGATACTTGAATCACTTGATTTGGTACAGAAATCAGCTTGAAATCACGGTTTAATCTTCGACCCGATCCTGACAAACCCAACCTGAATTTCAGAGAATATTAATGATTTTTTTTAATTTTTAGTAATTAATTAATAATAATTAAATAAAAACTAGGCTATTTATAGTAGGTAAAATATTACTCCTAAATAAAATTAAGGCCCTAATTATACATCTTTTAAAATTAATTGGCCCCTAATTTTATAATTTTTGAGTATTAAATTTTAATTTTTAAATAATTAATATAAACAATATATATGCCAAAAATTGTGAATGATTCAAAAATGAAAAGAAATGGTATAATTGAAAGTCCTATAATTTTATAAAAATAAAAATGTGATTTTTGTGGGTTTTTTAACACCCAGTGGGGCCCGAAAAGTCATTTTTTGTGAAACGAGAAAATTTATAAAATATCTTGATAATCAGAATAATGTGATGGTACAAGTCGTTCTACAAAAAGTAAGGCCAATTATTTTATTTGAAATATCAGCTATTAAAACATAGTTCGGGTCGTATAACTTTTGATACGAAGGCTTTAAATACGTAATAAAATATCTGAAAAATACCCTGAAAATACCCGGACAATACAGAATACACATAGCATGTAAAAATTAGGGTTTTATAACTAATTACACATAAATGACATAATAAGATACATAATTTATCATTAATACGATATAATACAAGCGTAAAGTCCCAGTCGTTACAATTGGCTTGCTTCAGCACCAGCTTCTCTCTCCAGAATACCTTGGTCTTCATCAGCAACAGTTGTGACTTGTGAAAATTTTTGATTTTATTAGTCACAGTCAATTCTTCAACTCTTCTTTCATTTATCTTACTTCCTCTTTTACTCTCCTTCTGTTCCCCCTTATTACCTCCATCAGGATCATTATCAGTACCTATCAATGCCAGTTGTTTGCATTTAGATTTATCAATTTTCTTCTCCTTTTTGGCATCATCACCAAGCAGTAGAGAAAGAATCAACTCCATTGAATTCCGTACTTCAGTAAGTTGATTAGACATTTGAGCTTGATGAGCTTCCAATCTAGTTTGACTGGCTTCAATTGCAGTTTGTCTGGTAACTATTGGTGAAATTTGTTTCTGAATTTCCTGATGAGTAAGAACCTGTGAAGCAATCAATGATTCATTAATCTGAATGATTTGAGTAGTTGTTACTTAATGAGCTGTATGTAAGGATCTGACAACTAAATTAGATGCTTTCACATGATTTAGCACATCAGGATTTGTAATCTTCTATTCTGCTGTTTCCAGATGTTCAATTGCACATGTTCTGGGAATAGGATATGTATTATCTTTCCAATAAGCATTCCAGAGATTATTAGAATAATACTGCTTCTTCTTAGCATCCAACTCTTTCATTTTCTGTTGTCTCACATGCATAGCCATATCTTCAGGAAATAAAAGATCAACCTCAATATCTAACATAGCATTAGATACATGACTTTCTTTACCATCATTAGATTCTTCGATAGCAGCTGGATCTTGCACTAATTTCTGAACTTTTTCATCAGCTTCAGTATGCAGAATAGAATGAGAAATTGATCCAGTGGCTTTAGAAGCTTCAACACCTTCAGTAGTCTTCTCCACATCTTCAAGTATTGTAGATAAATGAATTGAAGCTTCAAAAGTAACTTGCAGGAGTTCAAGTCCTATAGAATGCTGTGGTGATTCTGAAATGGATGAATCTTTATGAATGGACTATTTTTTAACAAAAATAGGGATTATCTCATGTGATGGAATAATAGAATGTATGGACTGGAAGAAAGTATCAGTACTTAGACTTGCAGGGAGATTAATAGCCTTTGATACATCAGAGTTTTCCAGAGATTCAACAGACTGCTGTTCAGCATCTGTTCCTTTAGTACTCTTAGCATCTGCAAACATATAACAAATAAAACTTAATCTCTCTATTCTTTTAAAGTAGTCTCACTACTCCTGACACCACACATCTCATGACTTTTAATAGTCAGAGCTTCCTCACAAGGATTACTAAATCATATCTCATCTACCTCTCCTTTTGCCAGGAAGGATCCTGCCTCTCTTAAATTCTGTTTGCCTCTCAATCTTTTCACACATCTCACAGAAAAAGGCTCAAAAAGATTGTTCTACAGAAATAAGAGGTGGCTAAAGAAGGGTGATCTGTGATCATACAACTAGAGGTAGTTTTTAAATAAGGTCTAGATGTAATCATATCAACAGGATTTATATTATGAAAAGTATACTATAAATGCTAAAAGAACTAAATAAATATTTTAAATAAATGCTGATAAAGTAATACCAGTATTTATACCTTGTGATTTCATAATTAGACTCACAGTAGACACTGTGGTTATGACAGTTGTTGTTCATCAATAATGAGAACCTCCATTTAAATCAGAGAGGATTTGATCAGGTTACTGTCATGTACCATGATCTAAAACCTTTGTTCTTCTTGCAAAGAACCAACACTTGAATATGTTTAATGAAAGCTTATCACAGAGTCTTTAGTAATGGCTGATGAAACCTCTGTGTCTCTATTAGTATCATCAAGATCTACCTCAGCAAGTGTAGTCTCTAACCAACTAAATGTTGTTTCTGAGTGGTGAACATAATTCAAGAATTACAACACTTGATTTTTGGCAACATTTGAGAAAATAATTCAAGTGTTTCAGTTGTAAGAAGAAATTTAAGATGTAAGATATATGAAATTTAAGATTCAGTGTGGACAACTTTCTTGATAAGAAAAAGAAACTTTCAAAAGATTTTGAAATGTAAGAAACACTCAAAGATTATAACTCTTAGTAATTAAGAATTAAATCTTCCTTAAATTTCCTTCTTAAACAACATTTACTTCCTGTAGTGTTCAATCTGTAATATAGTGATCATATAAAACTTAAACATAGATGTAACGCCCCCAAATCCGGGATCAGAGGATTTGGTCGTCACTATAAAACTTGAATCCAAATTAACCTGTTTCATTAATAAACAAATGCCAGCGGAAGATATTTAGCATAAATGACCCCAAACTAATCTAAGATCTTTTAAGGTTACAGTTCTAGAAAAAAGATATCCAAATTCCACAAATAAATTTTTCACTTTCTTTTGAAACTCTTTTCAACAATTTTCAATCTCAAAGCTAAATTCCCTAGTATAACTTCGAAAAGAAGTACACTAGGCCCAATTAAGATATACAACTATAATATAATATAATATAAATAACTTTACACAATAAAATTTACACTAGCCCACAAACCCTGGACCAACCACCTTCCAATAACTTTTTCTTTGCTTCCTCGAATTTCGCAGCTAAATAGTGCAAGTTAATCCTCACTGGAGGTTAAATTTGAAAACATGCAAGTATGAGCGAAAGAAATGCCCAGAAAGATTATTATAGCGAATATAAGGTCATTTTTATATAAAACTGACATCTGCATTAGAGCAGAACATTTAAAATTATAATTACTGAATCATAAAATTTTAGTTGAGGAATCCCATAATTGATTCCTTAATTGTATTCAAAACCATTTTGATATTTTTGAGCGAAATGCTTCAGTAATACTTTGAATCTTGACAAGAATCAAACTCGTAAAACAGTGTTTACGGAAATATCGTAAACAATAATAACAAGAAACAATGATTATGGATTGAATCATAAACTTTACTCAAAACCGAACTCTTCAAATTAATACTTATTTTGCTGTCATATCAAATTAGATATCAATACGAACTTTGATGCTCACAACACCCATACTGAAGTCAACATCAATCATCTATACTAATACCACCTTTGATATTTAACAACAACGTAAGTATCAGCATAAATCAGAATCTGAATCAAAACTGCATTTCACCATTATTCCAAAGGGAAACAGTTGATAAATCATTTATTCTATGTATATCAAAAATGACATGATAATTTAGATTAGGATCATTCTCCGACGGACGTACTATCACATGCTAATCATCCCGTGTGATAGCACAAGGTCATGATTCGTAGAAACGTGACCCCAAAAACACGTGTACTCAAACAAAAGGCCATATACCTGCCTGTGGCAAAAATTGTGTCATAATATTACATATGGCACTTAGAAATAGCCCTCCGCTAGACCGTCCGTCCCGGTCACTTACGCAATTATGATCTAATCTTAAAACCTTTTATTGAAATGGGGTCATAATAATCGACACCCGAAATAATTTTATTCCCCCAATTCTTGGGTAGGAATATTCGCAACCAAATCACTTTTCTCAAAATCCAAAACATTTATAAATCCGATAATTGGATAAGTAAAATCACTTTACTATTCTGAACATAAAATAGCAGATGAGTATTTGCATAAACAGAATTATTTAATTCAGCGATATGTAAAACATTTATCTATTTTGAGTTGAGAATAGGGAAATCAATACTTGCATAATAGGATTCAAGATAAATATCACTTGAACAATAAGTGATGATAGAAATACTTGCCTTCGGGTTTTTAGCAGTTAGTCACACTCGTATAAACGCAATTATCTCAGTCTGGCATCTCAATGCATCCCCGCTTTTACTTCGCTAAATCTCTGATCTGCTGCTCATATAGTGTTGCAACCCATTATTCCATGCAATTCAACTCTAGCCTACATCCATTCCACCTGGTCCTGATCGTCTTGAAATATTCGCATCTATAATTAAAAGATCACACTTTAATCATCTAATCGATAATTACTACCCATTACTACCCATTTCTGAACCAAATTCAAAGGTTAAATAATCAAATTAAAGTTGAGAACATCTATAATCAATTCCAATCATTCAAACCATCAATCAAATAAGAATCACTTTATAAAAATCGAAATTAAATTCGACTAAAACCATGAACTCGAGATATATACTCACGTAATCAAAACATACAAATTTATGCATAAATCGATTCCAAAAGTCAAGGCAAAGCTGTTTATATCCTCAAAATCAATCACAAATCATCACAAATTAAGAACACAATTTGAACTAAAACCAAGAAAAATGAATTTGTAAAGGAGTAAACCTTTGTTGATGAAATTGGTATCAAAAGGAAGGGCTCTTCAAGAGCTTCGTTTCGGTTATTCATACATCAAAAATGGATTACTGAGGCTCCTGGAATCATCAATCAAAGATCAAGAACAAAATTTAACCCCCACTTTTGTTCTTAAATTTTAGGATTTTTCTGAAATTTTTTATAAAAATTATGAATAAATAAATAAATAAATGGCTGGTATTTATATTTTTACAGAAATTATATCCCAAAATAAATTAAGGGTGTTTTTATCCCCTAATTAAAATAAATAGGCCCCAAAATTATAATTACGGGGAATAATTTTAAAAACAGTAAAATATAAAGTTCGGATCAAAATTCCCCAAAAATAGCGAATAATTCAAAAATGCAGAAATACTGGGTATTTTAAATACGAATGATTTTATAAAAATAAAAACATGTATTTTGTGGGGTTTGACATCCCGGTGGGGTCCTGGTCCGTTTATTTCTGAAAAGCAAAAATGATACTTAAATTAACCGAAAAACCCAAACACGTATAACATACATTCACCCACATACAACGAGTAACGCAAGTAAACACGCGTCCAAATTACGGATCGATTCACAAATACATCTTAAACACGTAACAAATATCCTATTGGATCATACCGGATCCAAAAATAGATTACTTGGCCGCTAAGTAACTATAAAAATGATACAATTAATACAAAAATTGGATAATTATCAAAATCAAACTTCTTATAGAACACCCTATGAGAAAATAATGTAAAAATATCTCGTTTTTCGAGAATACGGGTTTTGTTGTTTTATTAAAACGATTATTGTATCGAAAATTTTACGCTGGGACGCGTACGGGTCAAACCGTAATCCGGATCGAAAAAGTCAAAACACGGAAAATATCTGGAATTACCAGGTTAGGTTAGGAAGGAGTTTTTGGAAGAGTTTCGGGTTGTAAAAACGCAAAAACAGTTGAAGTCGGATGATTCCCAGCTTTATAAAACAGTTTTATAATTACTCAAAAATTAATTTATAAATCCATAAATCATTATAAAATCATATAACAGTCCAAAAATTACAAGAAAAATACCTTAATTATCTATATTTTATTCTGAACATATAAAAAATTCAAATACTCAAATAATATCATATATAAACATCCAAAGCATCAACTCTAATTAATAGATAATTCCCTAAAATTCACATAAAATCACATAAACAATTCTAAATAATAATAATAATAAGATTTGAAAATATGGGATATTACAATCTACCACCCTTATAAGGATTCCGTCCTCGGAATCAGCAGAAGAAAGCACTAAGGGATCTTCTAGCCAACTTTCCAATCTTGCATAAACAACTTTTCTTAAATCTCAAATAAAGCTTGGAGTCCTTGTATAACATAATGATCACGGTAGCTCCACTCCGCACCGTTGTTCCTTCCACATACCATTTGACCAATTTCTCAAGAAAATCACCTTTACTGATTGCGAGAAAGAAGAATAGAGAGAACGACAGAGAGAAAGAAAATAAAGAGAGATAGAGAGAGAGATAAAGGAACAGATTGACTTCGTTATAGGCCACCAATATTTTGAATCGCATTGCAATCCACTGTTGCCATTGGTAATTTCATCAAAAAAAATTTTTACTTTCCATTGACCTGGATAACTCATCTCAACTTGATTGGCATACCTTCGAGTATTTGAAATAATAAAATTATGGAAGTTCAAAGAGAAAAGAATTTTATATCATACCGGATATCCCACAATTGGGGTTAGCCAAAATCTGAATTTAGGAGAAAGTTTGTTGAAATGAAAGAATAACTGAGAGATAAATATGATCAAATGAACTTGATATTGGGTGTCCAAATCAAGACACTACTAAAGGTTGTTAACCTTCTTGTATTCACAATACACACAAGTGATGGCCTCTCATCCAACTCTTATCACACAGACAGGTATACCTTGTGTCCCATATAGTTAGGGTTGTTCATCTCAGTCAGAATAAAAGAATATCAAAGGAATCCAAAATCAAATGAATAAAACTGAAAAGATTTCAAAGCTGATATTTCTGGAGAAAAATGAAATCTAGAAAACAAGATTCTGGAACAAAATGATTAAATGAGTGTTAGGGAATATATCCTCTAACATATACCTCTTTTGAAATAGGTCAAAAGAAATTATAAAAAGAGAAGGTATTGCCAAAGTCTTAATATTTATCTTCTATCTGAACTCTTTCTGTTGACTCGTCGTCCGATTCTAGACACTTATTCACGTTCCAAAGATATCGATAATCTTCATCGTCATCAAAACGTAGTCTCGGAAAATTCCACAATAGAAGTTTGCAGCTTCCCGGAGTTCCATCCAGCTAGACACAACCATCTCGAACGAACACGCCTATCTTAACTTACTCGTTGGTACTATATCCGATAGTCCAATAGGAACTCGATATGAGCTCAAACGTCCTCACATAGCTATACACATTCCTAAACACTCTCGTTTCTAGTTTACTATAACCTCAGCTCTGATACAAACCTGTAACTCCCCCAAATCCGGGGTCAGAGGATTTGGTCGTCACAATAAAACTTCAATCCAAATTAACATGTTTAATTAATAAACAAATGCCAGCGGAAGATATTTAGCATAAATGACCCCAAACTAATCCAAGATCTTTTAAGGTTACAGTTCTAGAAACAAGATATCCAAATTCCAAAAATAAATTTTTCACTTTCTTTTGAAACTCTTTTCAACAATTCTCAATCTCAAAGCTAAACTCCCTAGTATAACTTCGAAAAGAAGTATACTAGGCGGATTTAAAATATACAACTATAATATAATATAATATAAACAACTTTACACAATAAAACTTGCACTAGCCCGCAAACCCTGGACCAACCACCTTCCAAGAGCTTTTTATTTGCTTCCTCGAATTTCGCAGCTAAACAGTGCAAGCTAATCCTCACTGGAGGTTAAAGTTAAAAACATGCAAGTATGAGCGAAAGAAATGCTCAGCAAGATCATTATAGCGAATATAGGGTCGTTTATAAAATCGGCATCTGCATTAGAGCAGAACATTTATAATTATAATTGCTGAATCATAAAATTTTAGTTGAGGAAACCCATAATTGATTCCTTAATTGTATTCAAAACCATTTTGATATTTTTGAGCGAAATGCTTCAGCAATACTTTGAATCTTGACGAGAATCAAACTCGTAAAACAGTGTTTACGGAAATATCGTAAACAATAATAACAAGAAACAATGATTATGGATTGAATCATAAACTTTACTCAAAACTGAACTATTCAAATTAATACTTATTTTGCTGTCATATCAAATTAGATATCAATACGAACTTTGATGCTCACAACACCCATACTGAAGTCAACATCAATCATCTATACTAATACCACCTTTGATATTTAACAACAACGTAAGTATCAGCATAAATTAGAATCTGAATCAAAACCGTATTTCACCATTATTGCAAAGGGAAACAGTTGATAAATCATTTATTCTGTGTATATCAAAAATGATATGATAATTTAGATTAGGATCATTCTCCGACGGACGTACTATCACATGCTAATCAGCCCGTGTGATAGCATAAGGTCAGGATTCGTAGAAACGTGACCCCAAAAACACGTGTACTCAAACAAAAGGCAATATACCTACCTGTGGCAAAAATTGTGTCATAATATTCTATATAGCACTTAGAAATAGCTCTCCGCTGGACCGTCCGTCCCGGTCACTTACGCAATTATGATCTAATCTTAAAACCTTTTATTGAAATGGGGTCATAATAATCGACACCCGAAATAATTTTATTCCCCCAATCTTTGGGTAGGAATATTCGCAACCAAATCACTTTTCTCAAAATCCAAAACATTTATAAATCCGATAATTGGATAAGTAAAATCACTTTACTATTCTGAACATAAAATAGCAGATGAGTATTTGCATAAACAGAATTATTTAATTCAGCGATATGTAAAACATTTATCTATTTTGAGTTGAGAATAGGGAAATCAATACTTGCATAATAAGATTCAAGATAAATATCACTTGAACAATAAGTGATGATAGAAATACTTGCCTTCGGGTTTTTAGCAGTTAGTCACACTCGTATAAACGCAATTATCTCAGTCTGGCATCTCAATGCAGCACCGCTTTTACTTCGCTAAATCTCTGATCTGCTGCTCATATAGTGCTGCAACCCATTATTCCATATAATTCAACTCTAGCCTACATCCATTCCACCTGGTCCTGATTGTCTTGAAATATTCACATCTATAATTAAAAGATCACACTTTAATCATCTAATCGATAATTACTCAACGAACTGCGTGTCAACACCCTATCGTCTACCCATACGATAGCCCACACATACCTATAATAGACAAACACAGGACTCTTGACTCACATATGTACATAATTCACATAGCATGTAAGCACGTAATTCACGTATCACATAATTCATATAACACATGCCTCGGTTCGTCAAAAGGGTCGACTCGGTGTGTTTAAAACTCAAATTGGGTCAAAAATATGATTTATCGATCAATAATCGACTCAGAATGATTCGTAAAACAAGCGACCTTTCGAAACAAAAGGATTTGGGTCTCAAAAGTATTTTTATTAAAAGCGGAATATTTTTCTGAGTCTGTACGCGTTCGTTTCGTATTAAACGGACGAACGGTTGATTTATTATGAATTTTTGAACATTTTTCGGAATTAAAACGGGTCTCCATATCGTTTTATAATTAAATAATAGGGCCTCTACACCCGAAAATAATTTTATAAGAATTATCGAGCCTGGAAAATAATTTAAAATAATATTTTAAAGCTCGAAACTATTTTTCAGAATTTTTAAATCAAAATAAATAATTAAATCTAATTAAATAATCAATTAAAATTAATTAATAACTAATTAAATTAATTAATCAATTAATATTTAAATTAATTGACTAATCAAATAATTAATTATTAACTGAAATTAATTAATTAAATAATTTAGATTTATTTTAGAATTAAAAATAATTTTTAGAATAATTAAATAATAAATTTTCGAAATTAAAAATAATTAAAAACAATTTTTAAAATTAAAATAATGAATTTTGAAATACATTTAAATCAGAAAAGGCAGAAACAAAATTGGGAATGGGGGTTAGGGTTTTGAAGAATCAAAACCAGGTCGGGTTTTAAAATGAAATCGGGTCATTAAGAACGGGTCCGGGTCGGTATGAACACCGACCGGATTCTGGGGAACAAGCCCAGTTTCCGGCGTGGGTTCACCGACTCCGGTGACCTCCGTTCAACGCCCAAACACAATCGAAATCAACAGGTTTTGGAACGTTTTTGCTCCTTGTAATTCAACAGCACGACTGCAAACATCAGCCGCCCGAATCAATGATCCAATCGTCGATTCCGACGATCTGCAGCCCGCTGCCGGCAACAAGTCTGGCCAAACTCCATTACTACCCATTTCTGAACCAAATTCAAAGGTTAAATAATCGAATTAAAGCTGAGAACACCTATAATCAATTCCAATCATTCAAACCATCAATCAAACAAGAATCACTTCATAAAAATCGAAATTAAATTCGACTAAAACCATGAACTCGAGATATATACTCATGTAATCAAAACATACAAATTTATGCATAAATCGATTCCAAAAGTCAAGGAAAAGCTGTTTATATCCTCATAATCAATCACAAATCATCACAAATTAAGAAGACAATTCGAACTAAAACCAAGAAAAACGAATTTGTAAAGGAGTAAACCTATTGTTAGGTCACACACACTGTAGAGGGGGTGAATACAGTGTATAGCACAATCAAATCGAATTCTAATAACACAAGTAACAGAAAACAGACTTTATTCAAAGCAATAAACTCTGTTACAGTATGGAACTGTCCTCTCTCAGTGATGAAAAAATATCACGAGACCTTCTAGGGTTACAATGAATAATATTCTCGATAATGATAACACTTATAGTGTAAACCCTATGTCTGTATTTATATACTACACAATTACAAGATAATCGCTAATTGATATGGAATATAATTCTGCTTCCTAAAATATATCAATCAGATATCTTTTCTTCCAAGTATTCTATTCTTCATAGAATTCCTTCTTCATGCATATCTCTTCTTACGTTTGTCTTGATCTTCTTTACCTTTCAATCAGCCGCCTTCCTTATCTGAACGTTTCCTTTAAGTCCTGATATTATCTTCTGATAAATATCTCCTTAACCTTAAGTACAGATAACATAAGTTCTGACTTCAGTACAAGTGCTGATTTCAGTTAAGTACTAATTTGTCCTGTTTAAGTAAGATCTGAAAACTAAACATAAATCATATTAGTCATGACATTATCAAATATATCTAACACCTATGTTGATGAAATTGGTATCAAAAGGAAGGGCTCTTCAAGAGCTTCGTTTCGGTTATTCATACATCAAAAACGGATTACCGAGGCTCCTGGAATTATCAATCAAAGATTAAGAACAAAATTTCACCCCCACTTTTGTTCTTGAATTTTAGGATTTTTCTAAAAATTTTTATAAAAATTCTGAATAAATAAATGGTTGGTATTTATATTTTTACAGAAATTATATCCCAAAATAAATTAAGGATGTTTTTATCCCTTAACTAAAATAAATAGGACCCAAAATAATAATTACGGGGAATAATTTTAAAAACAGTAAAATATAAAGTTCGGATCAAAATTCCCCAAAAATAGCGAATAATTCAAAAATGCAGAAATACTGGGTATTTTAAATATGAATGATTTTATAAAAATAAAAACATGTATTTTGTGGGGTTTGACATCCCGGTGGGGTCCTGGTCCGTTTATTTTCGAAAAACAAAAAAGATACTTAAATTAACCGAAAACCCCGAACACGTATAACATACATTCACCCACATACAACGAGTAACGCAAGTAAACACACGTCCAAATTACGGATCGATTCATAAATATATCTTAAACACGTAACAAGTATCCTATTGGATCATATCGGATCCAAAAATAGATTACTTAGCCGCTAAATAACTATAAAAACGATATAATTAATACCAAAATTGGATAATTATCAAAACCAAACTTCTTATAGAACACTCTATGAGAAAATAATGTAAAAATATCCCGTCTTGCAGTCCTTAAAGTTTTTTCAATTTTAACTACTGATAACAACTTCAGTCTGTATTCATATCAGAATTTGAGCAGTTGTAGATCTTGACTTGGCTTCACTTTCTGATCTCTCTGATGTCAGGAGTTGTTCTGAGATAGTTCTTTAACAAACATCTTTCAGCATATCTGAGTTCATCAATCATCCTCCTTTTAGCATCTTTAAGTTCTGCAGAATCTTCACCAGTTTGAAAGATAGCAGCCCTGAGATCATTAATTCTAGCTTTCCTTATATCCTGATCCAGTCTGATCAAATATGCCTTGTCAGACTCAAGATTGAATTCTACAGCCTTATAACCCAGAAATGTAGTTATAGTCTTAGCAGAGTTAGGCTTCATTTCAACAATATCACCCTTGTGATCTCTGTACTTTGGAAGATATATGTTGTCAGACTTTACAGAATAAAGCCTTTTCTGTCTCTGAATTTGATTCTTCAAATAGTTTTCAGCACTTTCCGTTATTCTGTCATTCACTTGAAGTAAGAATAATACATGTTCCAATTCTTCAAAGTACTTCAGTGGAATAGCATTTTCCCTTATATGATAAACCCTACCAACTGTCACGAAGTACAACAAGATGTGTTCTTTCAAGTAGGTATGGTAAACCATCTATACAGATTCTAGTTGATTCAATCTTTCAGGAGTTGCTCCAATACCTGGTTCACTTAAGGAAGTTGGATCATTGGTTTTGTTCTGTACTCTTCTTTCATCAGCACTATCCAATCCAGATTTATCTCTTGCTTCCTTTCCCGTAACCACTCTTGCTTCAAAACCACTTGATGCAGTCTTCAAAGGTTGAGTCTGTTTGGCTTTGGTGAATCCTGGTAGGAGTAACTTTGAGGGTTTAACATGAGCAATGTCAGAGGTTTCCTTTTCCTTATCTTCTGATATCAAGTCAACTTGAGCTATGTCAGAGGTTACTTGCTTCTTTGTAATATCAGAACTAACTATCTCTTGACTCTGAACTACTTGAGTCATGTCAGAGGTTGTCTTAAAAATCCTCCTTGAAGTCAGAGTAAGATCAGCATCTTCAACAGTAATTTCTTCATCCACAGGAGGCACATAAACCTTTATAGGTTCACCAACTTTTTCTTTGCCCTTGGACCTTGGATCTATCTGCAATTGTGATTTAGCCTTGGTTGTCTCAACATTTGTCCTTTCTCTTATCACAATGCCTTTGGCCTTAGGAAGTTTCTTTTTACCAACAGAAGTTTCAGATTTAGAATTGACTTTTTCTGACTTAAGTCTAGCTTCTTCTTCCATCAGATTCTCAAAGTCCATTCCTGGATTTTCCTTCAGAAATAACTGTCTTGAAATATCTTCATCAAGATTCAAAAGTTCATCATAACTTATTCTTTTACTAGTATCAGAAGTAATTCTTTTTCCAGTATCAGAACTTGTTCTATGACTTGTAGCTTCAGCTCTTCTTGATAAGAAACCACTACCTTGACCATGACCTCCACCCATTCCAGAGTTTCCCTGGTCATCTTTTTCATCATCCTTCCCCTTCAGTGTCTTAACAGTTTTGCATTTGGACTTAATTACCTTCTCCCCCTTTTTGGCATCAGCAGGTAAGAGAAGAGAGACAAGCAATTCCACTGAGGATTGGATTTCATTGAGTTGAGATTGCTGAGAAGCTTGATTTTTCAAAATTTCATCAATCTGAGACTGTTGCTTCTCTTGGGTCTTCTCAATGTAAGCAACTCTGTCAAAGGTAGGTTTGAAAAAGTTTTTCTTGTCCAGCTTGACAAGTGCATCTTGCTGCATTAAGAGTTCTTGAACCCTGTTCAACTTGTCCTGAGTAACAGACTGTTGACCTTGAAGGTGCCTTGTGGTAAGGGCAGTAACTCTTAGCTGTGTCTTGAAATCTTCATTAACTAAGAACTCATCAGCTTTTGCAAGATGCTCAGCAATAATCTTTTCAGATGGAACAAAAGTAACTTTGTTCCATTCCTTAGTCCACTCCTATCCTCTAGGAGTTTCACTCCAAGGTACTGGTGCTTCTCCTCGAACAAACTTCTTGACTAGTTCAGATTTAGAAACAGTCTGTTGAGGTGCATGTCCTGAAGGACCAGCTTCATCAGCATCTGCATTTATAGCAGCATCACCAGTATCATCAGCATTTGCAGCATCAGAACTGACAGAATCAGCATCTTCTGTTAAAAGAACAATATGAGAAGCAATTGAGACTTCAACATCCTCCTCTAAGTGCTGATCTGCTTCCAAGTTCTGATCAACATCCATAGTCTGATGTTCACCTATATTCTGATCATCAACATCTAGATGCAGAGAAGGTGTTGCAGACAATTCTGGAGTTTCATTAGCATCAGTAAGTGGTGTTATTGATGGATTTATTGCTGTTGGAGCTTCTAAATAGAGAACCTCAGGCACAACTAGATTGTGAATATCAATTTCAGCACTTGTGCCTGGGTCTTCAGTAGATACTGGGTCATGTACATGAGACACAGGTGGTGTAGATGCTTTATCTGTAGCAGTAGCTTCATGAGTTGGTGACAATGAAGATGGAGATGCAGTAGCTCCAACAAAGTCTGGCTCTTTTTAGATCAGAGATTCCTGATCTCCTTCCTTAGCTGCTGCTTCCTCATCATCTGAAGCTGGCCTGTGAGCTCTCTATTTCTTTCTTTTCTTTGAAGGTGTAGGTTCCTTGGGAGTTTCAGCATAAGACATTCTTCTAAGCTTTTTGAGAAGCTTAGATCCCCCAATTCCAGTATCCTTCTGAGAAGTGACCTTCTCAGCATCTTGTATAACAGGTTCTGATACAGGAACCTGTTCCTCACTATCTGACTCATCTCTCAGAACAAACTTCCTTCTCTTCTGCGTTGTCTGAGGTACAGTCTTTGTCCTCTTGGGCTTGGAAGATGAAGGCTTCACAGTATGTGCTGATGATGAAGGTTGAGTAGATTGAGGTGTATGTGTGGTATGTTCTGATGGTTGTTGTTAGGGCGAAAACACGCGCTAATATTCACGCAAGTATACGCGTTCGCAAGTAGTATAAGATATAAATCAGATTCGTTCCCACAGAGACTAGTTTAGGTTAAGTTCAATTTATGCACCTATGCAACAATGTATGGTTATCGCTCAATGCTAAGACAAATAACAAATTGGGTTTTTATTAAACTAAGAGATTATATTAAATAACATTAACTAAGAGAATTGAGGTTGAATTACTATATATGACAAACATGGGATCCTAACTTCATTACTACTTCATTCAATAGCCTTATTGTTTTTAACCTTAGCATGTGATGGTGATGACACTAATCAGATAACACGAAACTGATAAAAGCCAACTTTCATTGCACGATTACCATTCTACCAGACATCCACAAAAGAGATAGAAGCTGAATAGGCACCAATTATATTGAGACCCTATATGTCTATAGAATTTGACAACATAACGGTTTAAGAACAAGTTATCTATCTTGATTACATAGGGTAAGTAAAACGGTTAGAGTTACCTACGAATCATGCATACAATACATGAACCTATGCTAGCATGGCAAGTTCTAAACCTCTATATTCACTGTCGCTTCAATAGAGATTAACACGCTATCTTATATGTTAGCTATGCACATAAGACGAATAAGCACAACCATACTAGGATATCAATCAATCACCACACACCAAGATATCGAAACAATTAACTATTGAAATCCATAAGTAAATCCGCTAGAATCCCATGACAACGATTAGTCCATAATCGAACTCATCGTCACCATGGGTTCCAATGAAAGCATGGTATAAAACAAGGTCTTAATTAACAAAATAATACTCAAAGTACGAATAAACGAGATCTAGGTTCAACAAAAACGAAAACGAGCATCCAAAGTTACAACTAATTCAAAGAATCACAAGTTGAAAATAAGATCTTCTTTTTCGGAGTTGTTCTGTGCTTCTAGGTCTTCTCCTTGGTATCCCAATCTTCCCGGATGATGAAAACCCTTTTTTTTAAGTATATATACGCCCCTAGTGGACCTGGGCCCTTAAAATCGTCAAATTCTACTCAAAAAAGGCTTTTTCAGCGAAATCAGCGACCAGCCGCGCCCTGAGCGGGCGCTCAGCTACTGACTAGGAAAAATATTCTGATGAATCTTGTTTTGGCCATAACTTGAGTTCTACTCGTCAGAATTAGGCGATTCAACTGCCCACGCGAAGCTATTGAGATTCTCTACAACTTGAAAATGGCCTTGGCTTCCAATTCTGATTACTTTTCATCATATTTCCTTTAAAAGCTCTTTTCTTCATATAACTGATACCTGAAATACATTAACACAAAAACACATCAAAATACCAACAACTTGAGTCCAAAACACCAATTTAAGCTTGTAATAAAGCATTCCAAGTGGATATAAAATCCACTTATCACACCCCCAAACTTGAATCGATGCTTGTCCTCAAGCATAAACAGACTCAAAACTACAAAACAAACCTAATGCATGAATGCAACTATGTGAATGCAACTAAATGATAATGCAATCGATCCCCTCAGAATAACCATAACCAAATGAATAAGCCAATGCCTCTAAGAATGCAATAACTTGAAACAGAGTTTGAATAAATCCCACAAACCAACTCACAAACCAGAAACGTGCGTATGTGGATGCTTAACAGATATACTCTCGATACTAGATCAATAACCCTAACTTATCTATCATTGAAACAATCAAAAGTTTATAAACAGAATAGACAATAAACGCATTATGACTCACAACACCTCCTTTCTACTAGAGTTATACAAGGATTCACACTATTATTGAACACATAGCAAAGATGCTTATTTGATCGTGCAATGAATGAGGTCCCAAAAGACTTATACAATAATACCCATGTAGCGAGCGTTAGGTTAGTGGATCCCAGACTATAAAAGCCTTAGGTCACTAGGCACAAAGTCCCCTAAAACTTAATAACTCGAGTATGAAAGAGCTCACTCTTGATCAATTATGCATAAACACATACTTTTTTTTTCTTTTTTTTCTCTTTTTTTCTTTTTTTTTTTCTTTTTTTTCAACAATTTCTGAATGAGTGCGTTTCGCTCCATCTCATTCAACCCTAGACTACTCATAAAAATATGAGTCGGCTACTAGCCATTTGACACCTAGCCTTACAACAACTAGCAATGAAATCCAAGTTTTTCTCCAGATAAAAAGAATCAGTGTTTTTACGTCACTACGAGAATATCACAAATTCTAAATATAACCAAGTGATTAAATCTCAACAACAAACAAGTATGATCATGATCTAGATCAAAAGCAACCCTATAAGACTTTGTGAAAATATTTGTTTCTGGCATGCAAATCAATTCATTAGGACTTAAACATCCCTCTATTCGTCATCACCACACTGAAATCAACATCAACTTATCAAATATCATAGTTCATCTTAAGGGATCATGCTAAATATGCATGCAAATGCAACTATATGAAATTACATAAAAATAAACAAATATGTCCTAAATGAACAATCATACAAAAATATGAATGAACTACAACTAAACATGCAACATGAATCTATATGGACACACACTACTAATCCTTACATTATCACCCCCAAACTTAAAATTTTTAATGTCCTCATTGAAGGCAATAATAAGGATTTCAGGCATACCTAATTAGCGGGAGATTCACCCTCGTCGGGTGGAGGATCAGGTGGCCAATCAACCTCGCCACTAATGTCTTGGAAAATAGTACCGAAAGCGTGTGTATCTTCAGCAAAATGACGGTGAATGTCGTGCATGGCCTCCATACGCCTAATTACTCGCCTGTACTGCTCGTCACCAACACCATTCCTATCAACTACCTGCTGCACATGAGAAGAACCCTCTATAGGCACTGGAGGATCCGTTCGGCTACCCTCTACATCATCAAAGATATATCCCAACCCCTTGTCAGGGGGTGCACCTAAGAATGAATAACTCAAGTGATTTGGTAGTGGGTTGAGCTCAAGTGTAGGAGCATCTCCAATAGATGACTCGAGACGATCCTGAGAAATTTTCAGCTCTGCTAACCCAAGAGAATCGAATGGCACATCCAACTTCCTCTTCCATAGAGGTGCATTCAAAACCTGAATTTGCTCTACTTTAAAGCACTCCTCTTTAGTTGTGGGTAATTTTATTTCCTTGAACACATTGAAAGTGACCTTCTGATCATGAACCTTCATCGTAAGCTCTCCTTTTTGCACATCGATCATAGTTCGGCCTGTAGCCAAGAATGGTCTTCCCAAGATAATGGGAATCTTCTTATCTTCCTCGAAATCAAGAATTATAAAGTCAGCAGGGAAGAAGAGTTTATCCACCTTGACCAAGACATCCTCCACTATACCTCGTGGATAAGCGATGGAACGGTCAGCTAGTTGTAATGACATGTATGTTGGTTTCGGATCAGGCAGACCAAGCTTCTTGAAGATAGATAAGGGCATCAGATTGATGCTAGCTCCTAAATCACATAAACACTTATCGAACGACAAGTTTCCGATGGTGCAAGGAATAGTGAAGCTTCCAGGATCTTTAACCTTCGGAGGCAACTTCTGTTGCAGCACGGCACTGCATTCCTCGGTTAGAGCAACGGTCTCTAAGTCATCGAGCTTCACTTTCTGAGAGAGAATACCTTTTATAAACCTCGCATAGCTAGGCATCTGTTCAAGAGCTTCAGCGAAAGGTATGTTGATATGAAGTTTCTTGAACACCTCCAAAAACTTCTCAAACTGCTTATCCGAATTTTTCTTCTGCGGCCTCTTTGGAAAAGGAGGTGGAGGATAGATCTGTTTCTCCCCTGTATTACCCTCAGGAGGAGTGTGTTCCATAGTAGTCTTCCTTGGTTCCACCTCTACTTCCTTCTGCACATCTTCTTCAGCCACAACTGCATTTTCTGAATCTTGAGATTTTTCAGGCTCTTCGTCTTGCTGAATTTGGGGGCTTGCGACCTTTCCAGACCTTAAGGTGATGGCGTTCACATGTTCTTCAACTTCCCTCTTTCCTGGATTGGCTTCTGTATCACTAGGAAGCGTTCCTGGTGGTCGATTCAATAAGGCATTAGCAATTTGCCCTATTTGGTTCTCCAGAGTCTTGATAGAAACAGCTTGGCTTTGGCATATAGGAGCCTGGTTTTTGCACATAAGCCTCAACTCCTCTAATTCAGATTTTTCATTCGAAGATAGACCTGCATCATGAGTTTGTTGTTGAAGTTGGAGTTGTTGTTGAAAACCAAGAGAGTTGAACAGCTTATTTCCAAACGGCTGGAACGGCTGTTGCATCACATTCTGATTGTTGCTCCAGCTGAAGTTAGGATGATTCCAGTTATCAGGATGATAAGTGTCTGGAACTGGTTGTTGCGATCTCTGAAAGTTGCTCACAAACTGAGCTGAGTCGCTAGATATAGCGCATTGCTCTGTCACATGCGGACCTGCACACAGCTCACAAACACTAATTATCTGCTTAACACCATAGTTAGCCAGATAATCGATCTTCATAGACAACGCCTTTAGTTGAGCAGTGATAGCCGTAGCTGTATCCACTTCAAGAACTCCTGCTACCTTGCCCTGTGGATATCTCTGGGTTGGATACTGATATTCATTAGCAGCCATCAGTTCAATTAGATCATAAGCTTCCTTATACCTCTTTGCCCATAATGCTCCGCCTGATGCTGCATCGAGCATGGGTCTGGACTGTGCTCCCAACCCATTGTAAAAACAAGTGATGATCATCCAATCAGGAATTCCATGATGAGGACACTTCCTAAGCATCTCCTTGTAGCACTCCCAAGCTTCACTTAGCGATTCTCCTGTTTGCTGCGCAAATTGAGTAATAGCATTCCTGAGTGCAGCTGTCTTCGCCATAGGAAAGAATTTAATAAGAAACTTCTGAGCAAGATCTTCCCAAGTAGTAATCGAACCAGCTGGTAGAGAGTGTAACCAGCTCTTAGCCTTATCCTTCAGAGAGAATGGGAACAGTCTCAGCTTCACAGCATCTTCAGAAACACCATTGAACTTGTAGGTGTCGCATATTTCAATGAAATCCCTAATGTGTGTATTGTGATCTTCCGTTGGAGAACCCTCAAACTGGACTGAAGTCTGTACCCATTGAATTATGTCAGGCTTGATCTCAAAGGTATTAGCTGTGATAGCTGGCCGGACAATGCTAGATTGAATGTCATTGATCTTGGGTTGAGAAAAATCCATCAAGGCTTTCGTTCGTGCTGCTGGATCTCCCATCGTAATGAGTACCTGAAACACAAACAAATAAACCGTGAAAGTAAAAGAATCTGAGTCAGTGAACTTTAACGACCACTGATGACAAGCACATAAACTAAAAATTAACACCGAGTCCCCGGCAGCGGCGCCAAAAACTTGTTAGGGCGAAAACACGCGCTAATATTCACGCAAGTATACGCGTTCGCAAGTAGTATAAGATATAAATCAGATTCGTTCCCACAGAGACTAGTTTAGGTTAAGTTCAATTTATGCACCTATGCAACAATGTATGGTTATCGCTCAATGCTAAGACAAATAACAAATTGGGTTTTTATTAAACTAAAAGATTATATTAAATAACATTAACTAAGAGAATTGAGGTTGAATTACTATATATGACAAACATGGGATCCTAACTTCATTACTACTTCATTCAATAGCCTTATTGTTTTTAACCTTAGCATGTGATGGTGATGACACTAATCAGATAACACGAAACTGATAAACGCCAACTTTCGTTGCACGATTACCATTCTACCAGACATCCACAAAAGAGATAGAAGCTGAATAAGCACCAATTATATTGAGACCCTATATGTCTATAGAATTTGACAACATAACGGTTTAAGAACAAGTTATCTATCTTGATTACATAGGGCAAGTAAAACGGTTAGAGTTACCTACGAATCATGCATACAATACATGAACCTATGCTAGCATGGCAAGTTCTAAACCTCTATATTCACTGTCGCTTCAATAGAGATTAACACGCTATCTTATATGTTAGCTATGCACATAAGACGAATAAGCACAACCATACTAGGATATCAATCAATCACCACACACCAAGATATCGAAAAAATTAACTATTGAAATCCATAAGTAAATCTGCTAGAATCCCATGACAACGATTAGCCCATAATCGAACTCATCGTCACCATGGGTTCCAATGAAAGCATGGTATAAAACAAGGTCTTAATTAACTAAATAATACTCAAAGTACGAATAAACGAGATCTAGGTTCAACAAAAACAAAAACGAGCATCCAAAGTTACAACTAATTCAAAGAATCACAAGTTGAAAACAAGATCTTCTTTTTCGGAGTTGTTCTGTGCTTCTAGGTCTTCTCCTTGGTATCCCAATCTTCCCGGATGATGAAAACCCTTTTTTTAAGTATATATACGCCCCTAGTGGACCTGGGCCCTTAAAATCGTCAAATTCTACTCAAAAAAGGCTTTTTCAGCGAAATCAGCGACCAGCCACGCCCTGAGCGGGCGCTCAGCTCTCTGAGCGGGCGCTCAGCTCTGCTGAGCGGGCGCTCAGCTACTGACTGGGAAAAATATTCTGATGAATCTTGTTTTGGTCATAACTTGAGTTCTACTCGTCAGAATTAGGCGATTCAACTGCCCACGCGAAGCTATTGAGATTCTCTACAACTTGACAATGGCCTTGGCTTCTAATTCTGATCACTTTTCATCATATTTCCTTTAAAAGCTCTTTTCTTCATATAACTGATACCTGAAATACATTAACACAAAAACACATCAAAATACCAACAACTTGAGTCCAAAACACCAATTTAAGCTTGTAATAAAGCATTCCAAGTGGATATAAAATCCACTTATCAGTTGTTGAGTTGTCTGGGTGGTGGTGGTGGGTTGTACATTAGGGTAAACAGATCTATAGGTTAGAGGATCAGCATTTACCAAGATCTATTTTACAGACTGAGGTATCTGTAAGGGTCTAACCACCTTTTTCTTAAGGTCAGCATTTACCAAGTCATTAAAAGCACATTTTGCAAGTTTAAAAGGTGGAAATAAAGAACTGGTTGGTTGGGGTTCATTAGCACATCAAAAGGTATATATAAGCTGACAGAATCTAGCAAAGTAAACAACATTTCTATCCTTTGTCATCCTATCCCCAATAAAGCCTAGCACAACACTTGTAAAATCAAAATGAGTTTGATGAATAATAGCATACCCGATGTGCTGACTCATGATTGGAATGACATCAAAGTTGGAACACTTATTGCCAAATGCTTTATAGATGCAGTCGAAGAAAAAGTTCCATTCCTTTCTGATATGTGCTCATTTCAACTGTCCAAGCTTGGCCAAACTCTTCTCATACCCCAAATTGTCCATGAGCTGTTGTAAAACTGGTTCCTCCAGTGTTGAGAAAATGCAGCCTTCTGGTAAGTGAAGAGCTTTACGAACTGCTCCAGGAGTTACCACATGCTCAACATCATTGACTTCGAAAATAATACTTGGAGTACCAGCAGCACTACCATTGTCAAAATGCCCAGTCCGCCAAAACGTCAGAACTTGTTGGCTGGAAATGACTTGAGGCTGGGTCAATGCATACCCAATTTCACTGTGTGCTAGAAGATCTTGCACAAAGTGCAACTCAGATGGAACTTCATCATGATTTAAGATTGCGGCATAGTTGTTGGGAAAAAACTTGGCTCCATCTATGATCAAATCCTTAGGTGCCATGAGAAAAATTGAGAATTAAGATTGCCTGTAAGGTGTTTGATAAAATGTCTGTATGAAAAACAACGTCAGGAGATGAGAGAGAATAGATGAGAGAATAGGTGAAAGTAAATAAAAGATTTTACAATCTTCTCTCTCTTTTACTTATACACGGTAGAAAAAGTAACCGTTGGACACCTGTCAGACATGCAGCAGTAAAGAATAATTAATGGGCACGGGAAAACAGTAATCATTACTTATCACATACAGTTTTTCAAGGAAAAACCGTCCCACTTACCAAGTAATCCCATTAATCGAGGTAATTCAGTTTTAATTTAAAATTTAAACTGTTCCCACTTATTAAATCATTTTTACTATGAAACCAATATTCTGTAAAAATACATCAGGTGAGAGAATGACCAAAAAATAAATCAAGAAATCAGGTACTGCCACGTCAGAATCAGAACTTGATTTGTATCAGTAATAAAATGGTCATCAGAATATGGATAAATCAGGATTTAAAAATGTATCAGAATTTCAAACAACTCAGAGACAACATCTTGCAAAAATATAAAAATTCCATTAATATATTAAGAGAATACATTCATGAAATTGAAATTACAGCACAAGATTACAAGAGTGTCCTAAGCTACAAAGCCTATTTCTTCTTCCTACTCTCTACAAACAGAACAACGAGACGAATGATTCGCTCTTGCTGTCGAAGAGCTTCCAGCCGTGCTTCTTCCAATCGCTCAACATGGCGATGGTAATCCATATAAAAGAACAAGAGGTATGTCAGAACCTCTTGGGGAACAGAGTCCCAAATATTATCAGGAATAGCAGTAACATGCCATTCCCGCTGACACTCTGGACAGCTTATAGTGAGAGAGAAAGTATCATAGTTTAGAGCTAAGTTGTAGTTCACCATGATTGTGATGAGAGAGAAATAGATGAGAGTAAGAGCTTGAGAGTTTGAGAGAAAATGAGAGCAAATGATAGAAAATGAGAGATGTACTGAATGGAGTGAATTGTTGGTTTATATAGGCAATGGAATGCCAGGAGACGCAAGGAAACTATAATTCTGACAGGTAGAAATAATTCTACCTCGTCTCCCTAGACTGAGGAGAATAAAAACAGCCATTGGAAGTGTAAAACAGGGTTTAATGTGCACAAGAAACAAGTAAATATTACTGTGCATGGACATGTACCACTAACCCTAATTGTATTGACTGTTAATATTCCACCCAAACATATTCTGATTGAAAATAAGATTGTTTTAGATTTTAACCACAAATAAGTCAAGTAAAGAATCAGAATTTAATATCAGCACTTAGACTTATATCAGAACTTAACAGTCATCAGAACATGATTTCTTAACTCGAAAAGTTGAATGCCTATTTCTGTAATTCTTCACACAAATTCTGATTTCGGTTCTTCAGAACTTAATCATCAGAACTTCCATCAGAACCTGTCCTCAGAATTTATGCAATCTGACACATAAACTGTTCATCTAAAACAACATTGATCGCCACAGTAATTGTTATCATTCATATGGAGTGTAAGTATGTGCATTAAGCTAAATATCAGAAAAAGAGTAAAGTCTGATGCACTTCAGTACATCTTAGAAATAAGGCATAACTAAGAACTTTACTTAAAATATGTCATTATTCTGAAGCCTACTATTGAATGATTTCATGCATGAGTCCACCTCAACTGTTTTGTGCTTATTTTATGCATCTTTTGAAATTCCATTTTACAGTGGCTTCTCAGTGTAAGTGAGTCACGACTGCTTATCAGAATTTATGCTATTATCAGAGTATTTCTCCAGTAATCATAGAGTGTGAAAAGTCACCAAGAAAAATAATTATTTTTGCTTTTCTGATGCATATTACTTAATACCAGCAATGCACTTGGGTCGTCCCTTCCACATTTTTACTCTAGATCTCAAAGGAGTACCTGATTTTTATTCCTTGTTCTTTTCCTTTTTCTTTTCCTTTTTCTTTTGATAAGTGAGGTTTATCAGCACTTAGTACATTCAGCAGATTTACTAACATTAGAACTTAACAAATGAGAAGCATTATTCTAGTTTTTGACTTAGTAATAAGATAGCAAAGTAAACTTAACTAAGCTCAATGTCAGAATTTCCTTGTGTCAATAGATTTCCATATAAATAATTACTTCTAACATGGGATCTCTAGTATATTAAAGACTACTAGGTCAGCATCTAGCACAGTGATCCTCATAGGATTGAATAGTCACATAAATAGTCATATCACTATCAGAGTTTAGAAATTCACATCAGATAACAATCAGTACTTAAGCAATTTTCAATTAGGCACAGAATACACAAAGAGAGTAATATATGTAAATACTGATCATAAAGTCTGATGCATCAGAACAAAAGCTAAGCAGATTTAAAGAAAGAACCTGAAACCATTCCAAGTTCATTTACCAATCTTGTAAAGTAGCTTCACATAGTGGTTCTGTGAAGATATCTGCTAGTTGTTGATCTGTTGGAACAAAGTGCAATTCCACTGTACCTTCATCCACATGTTCCCTTATGAAATGGTACCTAATGCTGATGTGCTTTGTCATTGAGTGTTGAACTGGATTACCTGTCATAGCAATAACACTTTGATTATCTCAGTAAATAGGGATTTTAAAATATGTTAACCCATAATCCAGTAACTGATTTTTCATCCAAAGAATCTGTGCACAACAGCTTCCTGCAGCAATGTATTCTGATTCTGTAGTTGATGTGGAAATTGACTTTTGTTTCTTGCTAAACCAAGAAACCAATCTGCCTCCAAGAAATTGGCAGCGTCCACTTGTGCTTTTCCTATCAATTTTGTAACCTGCAAAATCTGCATCTGAGTAACCCATTAGTTTAAAATCTGATTCTCTGGGATACCACAATCCCAGATCAGCTGTTCCTTTAAGATACTTAAAAATTCTTTTCACATCTGTTAAGTGAGGTTCTCTTGGATCTGCTTGAAATCTTGAAAGACAGGTAGCATACATGATATCAGGTCTACTAGCAGTTAGATAGAGTAGGGAGCCAATCATACCTCTATAATCAGTAATATCTACTGATTTACCAGTATCCTTATCCAGTTTTGTTGCAGTGGCCATGTGAGTGGATGCACTTGAACAATCTTGTATTCCAAATTTCTTCAGCAAATTTCTGGTGTACTTGGTTTGACAGATAAAAGTGCCTTCTTCATTCTGCTTGACTTGAAGGCCCAGAAAATACCTAAGTTCCCCCATCATACTCATTTAATATCTTGACTACATCAGTTTGGCAAACTTCTTGCAAAGTTTGTTATTTGTAGAACCAAAGATGATATCATCAATGTATATCTGAACCAGAAGTAAGTCCTTTCTATGGTTGAGGTAGAATAGTGTTTTTTCTATAGTTCCTCTGTTAAATCCACTTTCCAGAAGAAACTGAGCTAAAGTCTAATACCATGCTCTTGGAGCTTGCTTAAGGCCATAAAGTGCTTTATCAAGCCTGTAGACATGATCTGGATATTTGGGATCTACAAAGCCTGGAGGTTGTTCCACATATACTTCCTCCTCCAATTCTCCATTAAGAAAAGCACTTTTCACATCTATTTGAAAGACAGTAAACTTTTTGTGAGCAACATAAGCCAAAAATATCCTTATGGCTTCCAATCTTGCAATTGGTGCAAATGTTTCATCATAATCAATTCCCTCATGTTGAGAATATCCTTTTGCAACCAACCTTGCTTTATTCCTTGTAATTATGCCATCACTATCAGTTTTGTTTCTGAATACCCACTTTGTACCAACAACAGATCTGTTCTTTGGTCTTGGCACTAGGGTCCAGACTTTGTTTCTTTCAAATTCATTCAACTCTTCCTGCATTGCTTGCACCTAATCAGCATCTTGAAGAGCTTCTTCCACTTTCTTTGGTTCAGTCTAAGAAAGAAAAGAATTGTAAAGACATTCACTTGAAGTAGATGTTCTAGTTCTGACACTTGCATCAGGATTTCCAATAATTAAGTCAGGTGTATGTGATTTAGTCTACTTCCTTGCAGATGGAAGGTTTTCTCTAGAACTGGATGCTCCCCCATGATCCATGCTATCTTCATCAACATTTTATGATGCTCCCCCTGAAACTATGCTCTCTGAGTTGGATCCTTCAGAATTTAAGTTTTTAGAACTATCAGAACTTGGCTTATCAGAACTTGATAAATCAGAACTTGAAGAGCCAGTTGTATGTTCTGATGCTTCTTGAGATGTGGATATATCTTCAGTATGCTCCCCCTGCACAGGTGCCTCTTCCTTTGACGTAGTCACCACAGTTTCAATAATATCAGAGTTTAATCCATCAGAGTTTGCATTATCAGGATTTAGACTTTTAGGATTTTCAGTATCAGAATTTGAGTCTTCATTTTCGAATCTCAGCTGATCATGATCATTGAAATCTTCAAGTCCAGTAATCTTCTTATCATCAAAAGAGACATTGATAGATTCCATGACAACCCTTGTTCTTAAATTGTAGACTCTGAAGGCTTTTGTGGAAAGTGGATATCCAACAAAAATTCCTTCATCATCTTTTAAGTCAAATTTGGATAGCTATTCAGGGTGAGTCTTAAGAATAAAACACTTGCATCCAAATACATGAAAATATTTCAGATTTGGCTTTTTTTTCTTTACCATCTCATATGGTGTATTTCCATGCTTGTTAATGAGTGTTGCATTCTGAGTAAAACAAGCAGTCTGCACAACTTCATCCCAGAAATAGGTGGAAGCTTTGCTTCATCAAGCATAGTTCGTGCAGCTTCAATAAGAGTTCTATTCTTTCTTTCAACAACTCCATTTTGCTGTGGAGTTCTAGGAGCAGAAAATTCCTGCTTAATTCCATGGTCTTTGCAGAACTCTTCCATGATCAAATTCTTGAACTCAGTGCCATTATCACTTCTTATTATCTTTACAGAATCTTTGACCAATTTATCCAGTTGCTTGACATGATCAATCAAGATAGATGGAGTTTCACTTTTAGTGTGCAAGAAATATACCCATGTGTATCTGGTGAACTCATCCACTATGACCATAGCATATTTCTTTTTTGCAATAGACATGACATTCACTGGACCAAATAGATCAACATGTAGTAGGTGATAAGGCTCAAGAATTGATGATTCAGTCTTGCTCTTGAATGATGATTTCCTTTGTTTAGCCTTCTGACAAGAATCACAAAGGCCATCAGGAGCAAATACTGACTTTGGCAGTTCTCTCACAAGATCTTTCTTGATCAGTTCATTTATATTGTTGAAATTTAAATGAGAGAGTTTCTCGTGCCATTTCCAGCTTTCTTCTATTGATGCTCTACTCATCAGACAGATTGCAGAGCCATCAGTACTTGTTGAAAGCTTGGCTTCATAAATGTTACCACGTCTGTATCCTTTCAGAACAACTTTGCCTGTAGATTTACTTACAACTTCACAGTGTTCTTCAAAGAAATCCACATGATAACCTCTATCACAGATTTGACTAACACTCAGCAGATTGTGTTTAAGTCCCGAGACTACAGCTACTTCTTTAATGATGACATTCCCAAGATTGATATTGCCATATCCTAACATTTTTCCAATGTTGCCATCTCCATAAGAAACACTTGGGCCAGCCTTCTCCACAAAGTCTGATAGCAGGGCTTTATTTCCAGTCATTTGTCCTGAACATCCACTGTCCAGAACTAGATGTTTTTCCTGTTGCCCTGCAATCACAAAGACCACTAATGATTAGTTTTAAGGACCCAGACTTGCTTGGATCCTTTGGCCTTATTAAGTTTGTTAACATTTGAAACGGATTTAGCATCAGAGTTTATGTTAACATTTTTCTTATTAGAATTTACCCTATCAGACTTTGAATCAGAACTTACACTAGAAGGAACAATACTAACTTTCTTTAAAGAAGGTTTTATTTGATAATAATCGTAATACAGACTATGATATTCCTTAAAAGTATAAATAGAATGCCATAAACTACCACAATGAAAACAAGGATTTTGTGGCTTATATCTAACAGACTGACTCTTAACTCCTGACTTTGAAGGTAAGGAGTTTATGTTTTTATTCTTCCTGCAAAAAGAAGCCAGATGGTTAGAATTTCCACAGTTATGACACGTTTTTCTAGGAGCATCAGGAACATGCTTATAATCATTGCTTTTATTCACACCTTCCTTTCCATTCCTATTTTTCCTAGGTGATTTTACCTTGTTTGCATTCTTAACATCTTTCAACTTATGCTTAAGCTGCTTTTTTATCATTAAGCCTACGTTTACTTCAGTTGTCTTTTCCTGTTTTAGTTTGTCAAAAGTTAATTCCTTTTTAACTTCTGATTTCTCAGTATCAGACTTTACAGCTACAAACTTAACAGGTTTTAACTTTGGCTTTTGTTTAACAACTATAGGCTTAATATCTACAGTTCCTTTATCATTCTTATCATCTCCATAACCTAAGCCCTCTTTCCAGTTTTCACTACTTAACAAATTCTGAGTTGTTCTGCCAGAGTTAGTCCAAGTCCTGATAATCTCTCTTTCCTTTTCTAACTCAGCTTTTAGAGAATCATTCATCTTTTTACAAGCAAGATTTTCAGAAGTTAATCTTTCACATGTTAAAATTTGGTCTCTATAGCTAATGAACATGGTTTTAAGATATCTTCTCAACTCATTAATATCATCAGTATGAAAGGCATAAGTAGTTTGAGGTACCTTTAACTCAGCAGCTTCAGTACTGCTTTCAGCATTTGCCATCAAGGCATAATTATCCTCACTTTTAGAATCTGAGGTATCTGTCCAGTTTTTCTTCTTTGTGACAAGAGCCTTGCCTTTGTCACTCTTCACTTTCTTGCAATCAGGAGATATGTGGCCTTTTTCACCACAGTTGTAGCATTTGGCATTTGTATAATCTCCTCTGTCAGACTTTCCTCCTTTGCCTTCAGATTTTTTGTAATTCTTCTTATCAGAACTTGCACCTCTCCTGGAAAACTTCTTTCCCTTCCTGAACATCCTGTATGTAATGTAACACCCCCAGATCCGGGGTCGGGGATCCGGGTCGTCACGGTCTTTCTTTCCACAATATCACTTCACTTAATTAATAATAATAACCTTATGCTGTGACCCCACACTAACACACACCACAACCCGTTATAGTCTCAGAGATGAAATTGAAATAAGTACAAGTCTTTGAATCCACCATTTAACAGTTATTACAACCCAAAATGATTACTTGATAAATTTACAGTTAATTGCCATTATCTTCCACAAGTTATAATTATACATAATTTGATTCTCAAAAGTAGATGGTCTGAACTACATTAGATCTACCTCTGCAGCTATAGCAGCTACAACATCATCGGGAAGACACGGGACGCTTCCCACGCGCTTGCGCTGGGTCTGCTGGAGTCTGGCCATCTCTCCTAACTGTTGTTGTGTGATGAAGAAATAAAGCAAGAGTGAGCCTTACAGCTCGCAAGATAATACATAGTGATAACAATAATATAAGTATCTAAATGGATACTTACTAGAATCTTTATCATGCGTAAGATAATTACTTACTAGATATAAGTAAAAACAAGGAATGAAGTTACCAATACTTCACTACACTTATATCATTTATAAAGCTACTTGAACTACCACCGTTCAAAGTATTATAAGCTTTTAAAAAAAAACAAACATCCCATAGATGAGACCACAAGTTAAGACTTTAATAGATTCAATCTTTGAAATATTATTGAATGAAATAAAGTTACGAGATACTTTATTTAGTCCCGATATATATATATATCCACATATATATCTCTTAAACATTTCCTGGAACCTCTGTTATGTAAAGTATGAACAGAGTTTGAAACATCCAATGAATTTTGGAAAGGAAAAGAATTTTGGCATAAACCAGATATCTTGCTGATCAGGCAAAGATACCAATAAGTAACCTTTTCTACTGTAGATGGATGAATTCCTCACCGGTCATCACCCTGGCCGCATTAGGACCTCGCGCTAGACCGTTACCCGGCCACTCACGCGTTGATAAACTGCCACCCAGCCACTTACACATCCATAGACCGTACCCCGGCCTGTCGCTTATGCCGACTCAATCAGATGGACTTACTTCCCGAACATTGGGCAAGTAATCAAATTGTTTTCTCAAAACAACAACCATGTTGCGAATATAAAATACACCACAGAGCCGGATCCCCAAGATTTTGAGCGAATATTCAAGTCTCCTTCGAAAGGAAGATCTTAAATCGGAAAACGAGTTTTGGGATCCGCTCTAACTTTTAAAATCATTTTGAAGACTCGAAAACATTTTTAAGAATGTTTGGAGTAAAGCTGATTTAATAAAATAAATCAGTCCCGATATATTAGAAAATATATGAATATTATTATTTAAATAATATTCCCATAAAGAATAATCTTTATAAAAATAATTGAAGTAGAAGTATTAAAACTTATACTAGAAACGAGTATTAAATAACCAAAGATACACTTATATGAAAGTATTATCTTTATTTGAATAATCGAAAATAAGTTTGATTATTAACACCTTATTCTTTAATAAAATAAAGAATATATTTCAGTAATAAGCGGAGTCATAATACCTCGAATGAATATTATAAATAATATTCATTAAATAAAATAAAGGAGTCATACATCCTCAAATGAATATTCAAATAATATTCAATAAATAAAATAAAAGGAGTCATAAGCCCTCGAATGAATATTCAAGATAATATTCATTAATAAAATAAAGTTATCGAATAAACCTTATTCGATTAATAGTTTTGAAAACTATAACCATATATATATATAAATATATATATATATATAAAATCTACTCGGGATCCTCGACTCCCGGTTTTAGAAAATGTTTTCACCTTTGGGTCCCTATACTAAGGGTATACGCAAATACCGCTTATCTCTAGCATAGGTATTATGCAACGAATAAGCATTTGAACCAACAGATATATAAATCAATAATACGAAACATGCATGCATATATATACCATATCAGCATGCTTCAATATATCGTAACATTTGCTAAATAACCAACATGCATCTATCGCAAGATAATGCATATACATATATTCATCACAACAACAGTATAACGGGTAGAAAACTTGCCTGAGCGACTTGGGGTGATAAAAGGCTCGGGACGAGTCTGGTAACCTATAAACAACAAGTAAGTTGGAATTAAACCAAAATCACTTGTAAATCCATACTTTAACTAACTTAGACTCTAACGCTTGTTTTGCGCTCACTGATTCGCTTAAGTCACTCGGGTACCCTCGGCTCCACCATTTTTAATAATTTAACCTTTACGAGTTTTAAAGCGATTCCTTCGCGAGTGTCTTACCAACTGCCTAACACACTTACCATAAATGTTTCATACATTAATTAACCCTTTTTGGTCTTTAACCTATGTTTCAAAGTAAGGCGAGGGGAAAAGTTTCGTTCGCGAAATGCCGTTACTTGAAACGGTCGTTTCTCCTAAACCGTGCATCGGAATCGAATGAACTACATATCAAAACGAAGCTCGTAACATGAGCTATCTAGACATGGCAATGGTCATAATCTAGCAGGGGGTTCTCGGGTCCTAATGTTATGCACAAAAGCAGTCTAAAGAAAATCGGACGTTACGACGGCTATGTTTACGCGATTTCCAATATTTTAAACCATTCAAAACCATTCCAAATCAACCTCAAATCCAACATACAACCAACATCCATCCTTATCACATCATAACAACCCCAACCAATTCAATTTAATCATTCATACTTATGCCTAAGCTTAACTTTAATCATACTTAAGTTCTTTTAATCAAAACCACAACATTTACCATTCCATTTCACTACCATTTCAAATCCCAAACTCTAATCACAACAACAAGCTACAATATCATCCTACTAATCAAAATCATCTTATAATATATAGGAATCTAGGGTTTGGAGATGGTATACCTTCCTTGAAGTGGTGGGAGGAGCTAGGAAGCCTTAAGAAGCTTTGAGAAGTCTTAGGAAAGCTTGGATCTTCAAGGAAAACAAGAAAAACTTCAAGTTAAAAACTTGAAAACACTATTCATAGTCTTCTTCTTTGATTAAATGAAGAAGATTGAGAAGGAATTAATGGCTTAAACTCATGATATAGCCCTAACTAAGCATGAAGATGATTAGGGAATTTACTCACCAATTTAGGAAGCTTGGATCTTGAATTTTTGAAATTTCTTGCCTAATGAATAGTGAAAAGCCGAGAGCAAAGATGAACAAGGCCTTGGTTCTTTTTGATTTTTGATGAAGAATGAATTTACTTGGCTTGGTTGCTTTGCTTTTGTGTTTGATTTAGTCAATTACCTTCTTGCCCTTGAATTTGTGTGGTTACAAAGCCACCACACCTCTTTCCTTCCCATGTCATGCTTGTGTCATGTGGTGATGTCATCTTTCCCTCCTTGTCCCCTTTCTATTGGTTGGATGACATCATTCCCACTAATCCCTTTGATTAACTTCCTAATCGTTTGCCTAATGACCGCTGATCTGTTATACGGTTCGCTTAACTTTCGTTCTCGTTTATCGTTTGAAGGATCATACCCGGGATCTTATTACTTAGGTTCCTTTAACCTTTCTCAATACATTATATTCCTTTTTATGATCCTCTATTATAATCCTTTAATTTAAATCCTTTTTATCCTGTTACCTTATACTCAATTCTCTCCGTATCTTGTGGATTTCCGGGAAAACCAAAGTATTCGGAATTGGATTCTGACGATTTTTACATACACTTATATACTACATAGAGTACTAATAATATCCCAGAATATCCATAACAGAACCTCTACATAGTGTGGCGTGAAAAGTTTTCTCATTCAGCTAAAACACTATTCACAAGGGTTACAAAAAGTTGAAAATTTTGGGGTTATTACAGTCTCCCCTCCTTAAAAGGATTCCGTCCCGGAATCAAACAGAAAACAAATGGGGGCACTTTTCTAGCATTGTGCTCTCTAGTTCCCAAGTTGATTCTTCCATGTTATGATTCTGCCATAGTACTCTGACTAGCTTGATCACTTTGTTCCGAAGCACCTGCTCCTTCTTATCCATAATCCTTACTGGCTTCTCCACGTAAGTTAGATCTGACTGCATATCCACCTGCTCGTACTCCACTATGTGTCTGGCATCCCGATGATACCTCCTTAGCATTGACACATGGAACACATTATGAACTTGTTGCAAATTAGGGGGTAGGGCTAGCTCGTAAGCTAACTTTCCAATCCGTCTTAATATCTCAAAAGGTCCAATGTATCTTGGGCTTAGTTTTCCTTTCTTTCCGAACCTCATTAATCCCTTCCAAGGGGATACTTTCAACAGTACTAAGTCCCCTACTTCATATTCCTTGTCCTTTCGGGCTAGGTCTGCATATTTCTTCTGTCTGTCTTGGGCTGCTACAAGTCGCCCTCTGATAAGATCCACTATATCTTTGGTCCTTTGGACCACTTCGGGTCCGAGCATCTTTCGCTCTCCTACTTCATCCCAGTATAAGGGAGATCGACACCTTCTTCCGTACAGGGCCTCATAAGGCGGCATTCCGATGCTAGCATGAAAGCTATTGTTATAAGAAAACTCGATCAACGGCAAGTGATCATCCTAACTTCCTTTAAGGTCTATTGCACAGACTCTCAACATATCCTCTAGTGTCTGGATGGTCCTTTCACTCTGTCCATCCTTCTGGGGATGGTACGCGGTACTCATATTTAACTTGGTCCCCGCACATTCCTGAAAGCTCGTCCAAAATCTGGAGTTGAACCTGGGGTCTCGGTCTGAGACAATGGACGCTGGGACTCCATGTCGCGTCACTATTTCCTTAAGGTAAATGTCCACCAGTCTATCGACTGTGTATCTCTCATTGATAGGAATGAAATGAGCTGACTTTGTCAGTCGGTCTATAATTACCCAAATGGCGTCGTGATTGGCTTTCGTCCTTGGCAAGCCTACAACAAAATCCATCGCTATCTGTTCCCATTTCCATTCGGGAATCTCCAGGGGTCGCAAAAGTCCACTGGGTCTCTGGTGCTCTGCCTTTACTCTTTGGCAAGTCAAACACTTGTTTACCCATTCTGCTACGTCCCTCTTCATGTTGGGCCACCAGTAATATTCCTTCAAATCCCTATACATCTTGGTACTTCCCGGGTGAATGGAATACCTTGAACTATGGCTTTCATCCAAAATCTCATCTTTAAGTTCTTGAACATTCGGAACCCAAATTCGGTAGGAGTACCTCATTATCCCTTTATCATCTTTCTCGGTATGGATCTCCTCTCCAGTCATTGACTCTCTGCCTTCATTCATTATTTTCTCCTGGCATAATCTGATCTTTTCCAATAACTCTGGCTGCATTGAGATCTGAAAAAGCTTTTCAGTTCCGGTTCCGGTTACCTTTACTTCTATTTCCATTCTCTCAAAATCCCTTATCAACTCTTCCGAAGTCGTTATCATTCTGAGTCTTTCCTTTCTACTAAGGGCATTAGCCACCACATTGGCTTTCCTGGATGATAGAGAATCTCACAATCATAGTCCTTGATTAGTTCTAACCATCTCCTCTGGCGCATGTTGAGCTCTTTCTGCGTAAATATGTACTTGAGGCTCTTATGGTCTGTGAAAATCTCGCACTTCTCTCCATACAAGTAGTGCCTCCAAATTTTTAAAGCAAATACTATTGCCGCGAGCTCAAGGTCATGAGTAGGATATCTAACCTCGTATTCCTTCAGTTGTCTCGACGCATACGCAATAACTTTACCGTGCTGCATAAGCACACATCCTAATCCTTTGTGCGACGCGTCACTATATATCACAAAATCTCCTTTTCCGTCCGGCAATGCCAATACCGGAGCCGTTATCAACCTTTTCTTTAATTCCTGAAAACTGTTCTCGCATTTCTCCGTCCATTCAAACTTCTCTGTCTTACGAGTAAGTCGTGTCAAAGGGGCTGCGATCTTCGCAAAGTCCTGAACAAATCTACGATAGTAGCCGGCCAATCCTATGAAACTCCTTACCTCTGTGGGTGTGGTTGGCCTTTCCCAATTTGAGACCGCCTCTATCTTGGAGGGGTCGACCAATACTCCTTCTTTATTGATCACATGTCCTAAAAACTGTACTTCATTCCGCCAGAATTCACACTTCGAGAATTTGGCATATAACTGCTCCTCTCTGAGTATTCCTAGAGCTATCCTCAAATGCTCTGCATGTTCTGCCTCAGTCCTTGAGTAGATCAAAATATCATCGATAAAAACTATCACACACTTGTCCAAGTACTTCTTAAATACTCTATTCATTAAATCCATGAAAGCCGCTGGGGCGTTGGTTAATCCAAAGGACATTACCAAGAACTCATAATGCCCATACCTGGTACGGAACGCTGTCTTGGAAATATCTTCGGGTTTAATCTTTAGTTGGTGATATCCAGTTCTCAGGTCGATCTTGGAAAAATAAACAGCATCCTTTAGCTGGTCAAACAGATCGTCTATTCTAGGCAATGGGTACCTGTTCTTTATGGTTAGCTTGTTCAACTCTCGATAGTCGATGCACAACCTCATGCTCCCATCTTTCTTCTTAACAAATAAATCTGGTGCTCCCCACGGAGACACACTGGGTCTTATCATACCCTTATCCAAGAGTTCCTACAATTGGATAGCTAATTCCTTCATTTATAACGGGGCTAACCGGTAAGGTGCTTTTGAAACTGGCGCCGTCCCTGGGGCCAACTCAATAGCAAATTCAATCACTCTATCGGGTGGTAATCCCGGAAGGTCTTGTGGGAATATATCTTCAAATTCGTTGACTACTGGAATATCTTGTAAGTTGGGCACCTCCTTCTGCGTGTCCACCACATAGGCTAGGTAAGCCTCACTTCCTTTTCGTAGCATCCTTTTGGCCTGGGCCATGGTCAAAAATTTATGCGCCTGCCTCTTTCCTCTAAATATAACTTTTTTCTTCCCGGGGATATTTAACTTAACTTTCTTCCCTTTACAGTCTATCTGAGCATCGTTGCTAGATAGCCAGTCCATTCCCAAAATCACATCAAACTCCCCTAATTTAAAAGGAATCAGATCAACACTGAAAGATTGCTCCCCTATGCCTATCTCACAGGCGGGGTGAATCTGGTTAACAGGAATAATTTCATGATTGGCTATTTCTACTTGTAAGGGTTCTATCAAGGGTTCAGCCTTAAGTCTTAACTTACGCGCAAGGTCCTTTGATATAAAAGATTTAGTTGCTCCCGAATCAAATAAAACATTTGCACTGACTGAATTTAGAGAAAGGGTACCTGCTATCACATCTGAATCTTTCATAGCATCCTGGACTGTCATGTTGAAAGTCCTCGCAGTAGGTGGCTTATTAGAAGCAGCCCTGCTTGCTCCCGAAGCTGCTGGTTTGTTCATTGGGCATTCCCTCTTCCAATGACCCGGGCGTCCACACAGATGACAATTGGTGGTTGGAACGACGGCAGGGGCTGACGAAGGGCATTTATTTGAGTAGTGGCCTTCCCGACCGCACTTAAAACAGGTTACTGGCTTTTCTTTACACTCCCCAGTGTGATTCCTTCCACATATGTTACAGGCTGGCAATGGGGGTCGAGACTGGTTGGAATAGGACATTCTTGGCTTCTGGCCGCCCTGGCTCACACTCACACTCATTGGCCGCTTAAACCCAGTGTTCTTTCCCGGTAGGGACACTGCTCCTCGATTAAATCTAGTTGGGAAGCTCCTTCCTGCGGAACCTCCACCCATGCTCATACTTTTCCTCTTTATTCCTTTCTTCTCTCTTTCCTTCTGCATCTATTCACTTCCAACTTCTACAATCGTTGCCTTTTGTACCAGAGTGGCATAGTCCGTAAGCTCAAAGATTGCCACCCTATTCTGAATCCACGGTTTCAGTCCCTGCTGAAACCTCCTAGCTTTCTTTTCCTTGGTGCTCACAAACTCCGGCACAAACCTTGATAACTCAGTAAATTTCGCTTCGTACTCTGCTACAGACAAGTTATTCTGCTTTAGCTCCAAGAACTTGAGCTCCATCTGGTTTTCCATAAACCTCGGGAAATACTTCCCCAGAAACAACTGACTAAATCTCTCCCAGGTTATAATAGCGTCTGTCTCCATATTTTTCTTGGCCTCCCACCAGTAGTTAGCTTCTCCTTTCAGAAGGTAGGTAGCAAATACAGTCTTCTGTGCCTCCTCGGTACTCAAAATCTCAAAAGATTTCTCCATTTCCTTTAACCATGCCCTTGCCTCAACTGGGTCGGCTGATCCGTGGAACTCAGGGGGCTTAAGGGACTTAAAAGCCCTAAAAGAGTTTGCCACAGCATTGTTACTTCCTTGAGGGGGTGGGTCGGGTTGACGTTCCAAATTCTGCCTTAGGAGTTGCATGAACTGGCCCATGGGATCCATGCCTGGGTTTGATACTGGTTGCTCAACCTCGGTTTCTCCTTCTTCAGCCTCTATCTCAAATCCCTCAACATCATATGTTTCCTCTTCCTCTTCATACAGGGAGTCATCCTGTTCCACATAATCCTCATTTTCCTCTTCATTGTGCTCCTGGTTCCTATCATCCTGGTTATGGCTTCCCTGGTCTTCAGATCCAGGGTTCGCCCTAGTTCCAATCTTTCTTGGCGGCATGATTCTGATAATAATAAAAAAAATTATTGGGAAAATTCAATGTTAGGTCACAATCATATACAACATTGTGCCTTGCACAGCTCTTATAATGGGGAGAATGTATATCGCAATTCTATTATTTTTAGGAAAGTTCTAATACGAAGTGCAGTAACAATAATGATAAAAACAGTGATCCCGCCACTATGGAACTGAACCGAAAGGAAACAAATATATACATAATGCGAGAAATACATAGTTTGATCTGGTCAAAAGTACAACAGTGCTACAGTCATCTGTCCCGAAAGTGATACACAAGAGTCTACTTGTCTAGTAAGAAAAAGGGATGCTATATACAAGTCAACTATCCCGGAAAATTGGCTCTTACTAAGGCCTCGGCTAACTAGACAACTAGACTATTCCATCATTAATCCTGAATCACACACCGGAGCGGGTCAGCTCCCAAACCCTTTCCATCGCACGACGGAAGATATAGTCGGCCTGCCGCCTGGAGATCCTACCATACCTGTCCCCCTGGAGCGATCTGAGCCTCGCTCACGATGTGAGCTCTATCCCCGTAAGCTCCCTCCTCAAGGATCGGGGTATAGAAGCCCTAATCTCATAAGCTCGGGTACGCCTACCCGCCCTCTCTGCATCCAACTCCCTCCTGGCCTCATCTAGTCGGCCCTCGGCAACAGCCACTCGGGTCCTCAATACATCCTGAACATATCCATGAGCTAACGAAGACTGCCTGTGGGCAGGGTCAAGAGGTGGTGAATCCGGAGCCGCTAAGGGTGCCTCCTCGGTCTGCCTAGGCTCGGAAGTATGGGTCTCTGAGCTGTCATCATCAGGAATCCAAGATAGTGGTGGAGGGGTAGGGGCTCTGACCACCGGAAGTGTGGGTAATGGGATATCAGCATACACTACCATAGGTCCAACACGCTCCTCAGCTACTGGGACCTCATCCGGGTCCTCCTCATCTGGAATAGCAATAACCTCTGTCTCTGACTCCTCTGAGGGGTCCTCCTCATCTGAAATAGCAATGACCTCCGTCTCTGACTCCTCTGAGGGGTCCTCCTCATCCTCCTCCATCTCAGGCTCCTCCAGATCCTCAACATCTAGCAATGCCTCATCATGCTCACGCTCGAACATCTCAGGGTCCTCTATCTCAGGCGCCTACACATTAAACAAGCTAAGTTACTATTATGATACTTATAAGGGTTCTCGTAAGGGTTTTAACTGTCAGCACTACTTTAAGTAGTCCGACCATGAACTTGGCAAGAGTTCTTATTATCTTTGTGAGTTTGTTATTATATCGACGCATCATCTCTGAGGTTTATAACGCTTAGCTCTGATACCATTTCTGTAACACCCCCAGATCCGGGGTCGGGGATCCGGGTCGTCACGGTCTTTCTTTCCACAATATCACTTCACTTAATTAATAATAATAACCTTATGCTGTGACCCCACACTAACACACACCACAACCCGTTATAGTCTCAGAGATGAAATTGAAATAAGTACAAGTCTTTGAATCCACCATTTAACAGTTATTACAACCCAAAATGATTACTTGATAAATTTACAGTTAATTGCCATTATCTGCCACAAGTTATAATTATACATAATTTGATTCTCAAAAGTAGATGGTCTGAACTACATTAGATCTACTTCTGGAGTCTGGCCAGTTTTGTTTTTGAACACCAACTTTGTGCCAAATACTGATCTGTTCTTTGATCTTGGCACAAGAGTCCGGACTTTGTTCCTTTCAAACTTATTGAGTTCCTCTTGCATTGCTGTGACCCAGTCATCATCTTGCAGAGCTTCTTCAACCTTCTTAGGTTCAGTTTGAGATAGAAAAGAATGGTAGAGACATTCATTCTGAGTGGCTTTTCTTGTTCTTACACCACTGTCAGGGTTTACAATGATCAAGTCAGGCGTGTGTGACTTAGACCATTTTCTTGCTGATAGAAGTTGACTCCTAGAAGAAGAACCTTCCCCTTGATCCATGAATTCTCTGTTATTCCTTTGAGTAGTACCACTGTTATATCCTGATGCTCCCCCTGAATCAGTGTTCCCATGGTTATCAATATTTGACTCATCAAAGTTTGAGGAAGATGAGTCTGATGATCTTTCTACAGATGTCTCTTGAGTTGAATCACATGCAGTAGTCTCTGTATTTGTGTCATATTGCTCCCCTTAACATATGCTTCAGTGTTGGAAGAATTTCCACTATTCTGTGGAACCTTAGTGCTTTGAGTGATATCAAGACTTACTGTATCAGAGCCAGGACTTAAAAGTTCAGCGTAAGGTACTTCATTTTCAAATCTCAACTTGTCATGGTCATCTGCATCTTCTAGACATGTTATCTTCTTGTCATCAAAAGATACATGTATAGACTCCATGATTGTTCGTGTTCTCAGATTATAAACTCTGAAGGCTTTTGTAGTCAACGGATATCCTACAAATATTCTTTCATCAGCTTTCAGATCAAACTTTGTAAGCTGCTCCGGATGAGTTTTGAGAACAAAACACTTACAACATAATATATGAAAGTATTTCAAATTTGGCTTCTTTCCTTTCACCAGCTCAAATGGTGTTTTTCCATGCTTGTTAATCAATGTTGCATTTTTATTTTGTATAGAGCAAGAATTTTATACAGCCTCAGCCCAGAAGTAGGTAAGAAATCTTGCTTCTTCTAGCATGGTTCTTACAGCTTCTATCAGAGTTCTATTCTTTCTTTCAACAACTCCATTTTTTGTGGAGTTTCGGGAGCAGAAAACTTGTTGTATCCCCTTGAGTTTACAGAACTGTTTCATATAGCTATTCTTGAATTCAGTTCCATTATCACTGTTGATGATCTTCACTTTGTATGTTGATCCTTTCTCTAGCTCCCTCACATGATCAAGAAGAATGGATGGAGTTTCATCCTTGGTGTGCAAAAAATACACCCATGTGTATCTTGTATATTCATCAACAATCACAAGTGCATACCTCTTCTTGGCAATAGACATTACATTCACTGGACCAAAGAGATCAACATGAAGTAGATGATATGGTTCAAGAATTGAGGAATCAGTTTTACTCTTGAAAGATGTCTTCCTTTGTTTGGCTTTCTGGCATGAATCACATACGCCATCAGGAGTAAACACTGCATTAGGAAATCCTCTTACAAGATCTTTCCTCACAAGTTCATTGATATTGTTGAAGTTGAGGTGAGAAAGTCTTTTATGCCAGTTCCAGCTGTCTTCCACAGATGCCCTACTTAGTAGACAAACTTCTGAATTATCAGTTCTTGTGGAGACCCTGGCTTCATACAAACTATCATATCTCACATCAGTCAATATGATCTTGCCATCAGACTTACTGACAATTTCACAATGCTCCTTATAAAAATTAACATGGTAAGCTCTGTCACATATTTGACTCACACTGTTCAGATTATGCTTGAGTCCTGCAACCAGAGCTATATTTTCAATGATGACATTTCCCACTTTGATTTTGCCATATCCCAAGATTTTTCCTAAGTTTCCATCTCCATAAGAAACGCTTGGGACATCCTTCTCCTCAAATTCTGATAGCATGGATTTATAACCAGTCATATGTCCTGAGCATCCACTGTCCAAGACTAGAGCATTCCTCCTGTCACCCTGAAATCAGTAATATGATTCAGTTAGTGTTTTTAAGGACCCAGACTTGCTTAGATCCTTTGGCCTTTTTAAGTTTGTTAACATATGCAGCAGAAGACTTCATATCAGAGTTTATGTTAACATTCTTACTATCAGTATTTATACATGTAGAAACGGATTTTGCTTTAACTAAAGAGGGTTTCAGTTTATAAAAATCATAATATAAACTATGATACTCTTTACATGTATAAATAGAGTGCCAAACACTGCCACAATAAAAACAAGGATTTTGTGGTTTATATCTAGCTATTCTATTCCTAAACTCTGATTTAAAAGGAACAACTTTTATCTCTTTATTCTTCCTGCAAGAATTAGCAAGATGATTAGTGCTACCACAGTCTGAATAGGTCTTTCTAGGTGCATTAGGTGGGGTTACATAGTTTCCATTCTTATTAACACCAACCTTTCCATTCCTATTTTTCCTAGACCTTTTCCTCTTGTCTTTCATGTGTAAATCCTTCAGCTTTTGCTTAAGCTGTTTCTGAGTCATTGAACCAATATTTACTGAGTTTGTGTGAACCTGTTCACTCTTTTCAGTAATTAAGTTTGATCTACGTGCTGAGGTAGTACCTTCCACATGAATTTACTTAACAAAATTAACACTAGGATTGAACTTAATGGTCTTTATTTGAACCTTGTTCAATTTAACCTCGCTATCGGTTATGTTTTCTCAGTTTCTTTTCCATTTTTCTTATCAGAATTAGATCTAGCTGAATATCCTAATCCTAATCCCCAACAATCCTTTTCTAAGATTTCCTGAGTTGTCTTTCCTGAGTTAGTCCAAAGTTTAATGATGTCTCTTTCTTTAGCTAGCTCCTTTTCTAGATAAGCATGTTTTTCTAACAATTTTCTTTAACATAAACATCATTATCTCTTTCTTTTTAAATTTTTAGCATGGAAAGCAACTCAATTTCTAGGTAATCATTCATTTTCTTAAACACAGAATTTTCACTCTTGATATATTGTTCTCTAAGGTTTGATCCCTAAAACTAACATGCAGAGTCTTAAGAAATAATCTTAATTCATGGATATCATCAGTATCAAAAGTAAGAGTAGATTGAGGTACCTTTAATTCAGTAGTGTTGGTCTCAGCATCAGCATTTGCCATGAGAGCATAATTGATCCCATCATCTGAGTCTGATAAATCATCCCAGTTTCTCTTCTTTGAGATCAAAACTTGTTTCTTCTCAGCTCTGGGTTTTCTGCAGTCAGCTGCAAAGTGTCCAAGTCCATCACAGTTGTAACATCTCTCTTTTGACTTGATAGGTTTTCCAGATCTAGCTTCCTTCCAATCAGTGCTCTTCTGTTGTTCCGCTTATCAGAGTTTGAGGAACTGGAACCTTTTCTGGAAAATCTTCTCCCTTTCTTGAAGTTTCTGTAGAACATCTTCTTGAAACTTTTAACCAGTAGGGAAGCCATTTGATCCATATCTTCATTGTTGTTATGATCACTATCAGTATCTGACTTAACAATCATGGCTTTCCCTTTGGAGTAGCTTTTCCTCCTATCTTTCTCCTTTGGCTTCTCTTCAACTTTGAGTGCAACTGGTCTAGCTTTTGATCCTTTCCTCTTGCTTCTTTGCTTTATCTCTAGTGCATGAGTTTTCAGAACTCCATAGATCTCATCTAGACGTGTGATGTCAAGTTGATAGTTACCCTGATTGATGAGACTTTAAAGTCCCAATTTTCAGGAAGAGCAAGTAGAACTTCAAGTTTGAGTCCTCCAAATCATATTCTTTGTTTATAAGGGATAGGTCATTCAGCAACTTCTGAAATATGTCATAAATCTCAGTTAGGGATTCATTGTCCCTTGAGTCAAAGTGCTCACATTCTTGATTAAGTACTATCCTCATGTTCTTCTTGATAGCAGTTGTACCTTGACACTTGACTTATAAAGTGTCCCATATCTCTTTCGCTGTTTTACATCCAATAAATCTTTTGGACATAACAATATCAAGACTGTTGTGCAGGATATGTCTAACCTTAGCATCCTCTATGATAGATGAGATATCTTTAGGAGGATAGTCCTTCCTATCTTTGTCTATCATCTTCTCTGGTTCTCCTGCAACCGAAACAGCTACCTTCATTGGTTTATGATGACCATCATAGATCCTTCTTAAGTACTCATGATCTGTGGCTTCCAAACACATGGCCATCCCGACTTTCCAGATTGGATATTCATGCACTTTCAGGATGGGCACTTTGATTGCTTCATACCTACTCATGTTGTTGCTTATCTGTGATGTGGCTGGGGGTTGTGGCTTCGGATCCAGATTCTGTGTTTCTTCTTCTCCTTTGTCTGACATGGTTGATCAATCTTCAGATCTTAAACTGTTTATACGTTAACAGCAAGATCTGATATCAATTGTTAGGCCCTTAATCAACTGTAGAGGGGGGTGAATACAATTAATATAATCAACTAGACAAAACTTCAACAGAATCAACAGCTTTAATATAAATCTTATAAAAACCTATTACAAAAGTACTCTCTCGAAAGGATGAACAAATATCCTTGAGAGCTGATAGGTTATGCGTAAGATATAATAATATCGCAATGCTTATAGCATGAACCTAATCTATGCTTTATATAGAGCACATCTACTAATGTATAAATCATCCTATTTTATTAACAATAAGAAAATCTATACTATTGCTTCTGAGATAAAGTCCTCCACCGACTTGAGTTCCTGTTTCTTTTTCCTCTTCAAAGATCAACTGATGTGACAAATATTAATTTCAACATCCGTAGACATCATCATCCGTTGATATCGTTATTAGTCGAACATCAACATCCGTCGATATCATCATCATCCGTCGATGCTTGTAATCATCATCCGGTGATGCTTATTACCATCATCCGTCGATGTTAGTAATTACCATATGCAGATGTTTCTGATACTTTCTGTTTGATATCATCAATTGCTCCTAACAGATTGAATTACCCTATTAAATTGTTAAAATGAAGAAGTTAGCAAAGCAATTGCAAGAGTTGTTAGAATAAGGAGAGACTAGACCTAGTGTACCCTATGAGGTGCACCAGTATTATTTGTTAAAAAGAAAGATATAAGCATGAGATTATGTGTCGATTAGTGGAAGCTCAACAAGTTTATTATCAAAAACAAGTATTTGTTACCTCAAATCAATGATTTGTTTGATCAGTTAAAAGAAGAAAAGTATTTTCTAATATTGATTTAAGATTTAGGTATCATCAATTGAAGATTGAATCTGTGGACTTACCAAAGACAACTTTCAGAATTAAGTACGGTCGTTAGTAAATTCTATTAATGTCATTTGGATTGACCAATACACCAGCAACATTTAAACTTGAAGGATAGGATCTTTTAGGAGTATCTGAATAAGTTGTATTTGTGCTTATAGATGATATTTTAGTTTAATCAAAGTCAACGGAGGACCATGCACAGTATTCAAAGATAGTTTTGGGAATTCTGAGAAGGAAGAAGCTGTATACTAGGTTTTCAAAGTGTGAGTTTTGGTTGCATGAGGTTTAATTCTTAAGATAAATAGTCAGCAATGAAGGAACCAAAGTGGATCCAACAAGGATTAAAACTATTATGAATGGGGAGAGACTAAAAGCACTAATGGAAGTGAAAAGTTTCTTAGTATTGGGAGGATATTATTGACGATTTGTTCAAGATTTCTCGAAAACTGTAACACCTCTGAAAAAGCTTACCAGGAAAAAATGATAAGTGTATATGGAATGAGAAGTATGAATGAAGATTTCAGGAGTTGAAGAAGATATTGATCATGGCACCTATTTTATCACTTCCAGACGATCAAGGAAAGTTCATAATTTATAGTGATGCTTCTCATAAGGGATTATGTTGTGTTTTGATGTAACACGATAAAGTTATTACATATGCGTCTAGACAACTAAAACCTCATGAGCATGGGTATCCTACCCATGACATGGAATTAACAACAATAGTATACACCCTGAAGATTTGGAAACATTATCTGTATGGAGAAAGATGTAAGAGTTATACGGACCATAAGAGTTTGAAGTATGTATTCACGGGGAAAAGCGAATGTAGTGGAAACGTGATAAGAAAAAAGGAGAAAGTGAATGTGTTGACTACACCAGAAGAGTTATCCATGGAATTTCAGAAGTTAGAATTGGAAGTCAGAATTTATAATCCAAAAGAAGAAAGGATGTATAGTATGACCTTTTAGCTAGAGTTTTTAGAGAAGATAAATAGATGTCAAGAGGAGATAATGGATCAGGATGTTAACAGTTTAGTAGGAGAAAAGTTATGCACTCAAAAGAATGATCACGGTATTCTCATATTTTCTTCCAGAACTTGGATGCCATAAGTGACAGAATTAAAGAATGAGATCCTACAAGAAACTTATAATTCCAAGTATTCATTCTATCCTGGAAGTGTCAAGATATACAAAAATTTATAGAAGAACATTGGTGACCAGAGATGAAAAGGAAAATTTCAGAATGGATGAGTATGTGTTAGGCATATCAAAGAATTAAATTAAAGTATCAGAGACCTGATAGATTATTGCAACCGTTAGAGATGCAGAATATAAATGGGAGCATATTGCTCTGGATTTTATAGTCGGATTATCAAGGACGAAAGTGAACCATAGCGCCATTTGGGTTATAGTGGACAGACTAATTAAGTCTGCTCATTTTCTACCTATTAATGAAAGATTCCATTTGACAAGTTGGTTTACATGTAATTAAAGGAGATAGTAGTTCATCATTGAATTCCCGTGTCTATTGTATTTGACCAAAATTTAAGATTTAATTCAAGGTTCTAGAAAATTTTCAGGAATCTTTGGGAACCAAGTTGAATATGAGTACAACTTATCATCCACAGACTGACGGCCAAAGCAAAAGAACAATCCAGACGATTGAAGATGCAAAGTTAGTAAGAGTATTGTATAGAAACCTAAGGGTTGAAAAGTCAACCTGGGAGTTAGAAAGTGATATGTGTGAAATAGTACCCTTAGTCATTGCTTAAGTGATTCTGGGGACAGAATCTTTTAAAGGGGGAAAGATGTGATATCCGGGATATGACGTGTAATTATGTTTATCAATAAATAAATATTATGTGATTATTATGTGAATTTTGGTGAATTATTAGTTGATTGGTATTTGTGTTTGGATATTTAAATGTGATAAAATTTGAATATTTTAATTTTTATATATCCAAAATAAAGTATAGATAATTTTGATATTTTTTTATTAATTTTTATGTTATTATATGATTTTATAAAGGATTTATGGATTTAATAAATTATTTTTCCGAGTAATTATAAATTATTTTGTATAAACGGGAATCACCCGACTTCAACCATTTTTTATGTTTTTACAACCCGAAAGTCTCGGGAAAACTCCTTTCTAACCTAATTTGAATATTCTGAGCATTTTCCATGTTTTGACTTTTTCGATCCGGAGTACGGTTTTACTTGTGCGGGTCCCGGCACAAATTTTACGATACAACTTTCATTTTGGTAAATCGATAAAACCCTTATTTTCGAGAAACAGGATATTTTGATTAAACTATTATCTTATCTTCTCGTAATTCATGTAACCAAAGCGCTGAGACCAAGACTGTATTTACAAAAACCTGGTTTTGATAATTATCCTAAAACCGGTACCGAATTGGATCTATTTTATATCCAATATGATCCAACAGGATACCAATATTTTGTAATTATAAATAGCTCTTCCGTATTTTATTTTTTTACAGATAATCATTTGCAAACAGTAAAACTATATAATTTTCAGAGAAAAATCATAATATTCATAGTGTTCTTGAGAATCAAACCTAAGTTTGAAGGTGTTATTGATATCGGATTTTGGAGTTCTAGTGACTGTTAGGTCATACAACACTATAGAAGGGGGTTGAATATAGTGTAGAATACAATCAAATCGATTTAGAACACAAGTAACAGAAAACAGATGTATTCAATATAATAAACTCTATTACAATGGAACTGTTCTCTCTCAGTGATGACCAAATATCACGAGAGCTGCTAGGTTACAATGTATGATCTACTCGATGATCGTAACACATATATTGTAAACCTATGTCTGTGTTTATATAGACACACAGTTACAAGATAACTTGTAATTGATATGGAATATAATTCCGTCTCCTAAAATATATCAATCAGATATCTTATATAATTCTTCTAGTCCTCTAACTCTTTCCATGCATATCTTCTTCTGTATTAGTCTTGATCTTCTTTCTTGTAAATTAGCTTCCTTCCTTAACTGTTAGTCCTCCAGTACTTAGGTTCTGATATCCATCTTCTGATATTATCTTCTGATAATCTAAGTCCTGATATCCTTAAGTCCTGACTTCCAGTAAGTTCTGATTCCAGTAAGAACTGATATTTCCTGTTTGTTAAGATCTGAAAACTAAACATGAAATATGTTAGACATGATATCTCAAATATATCAAACAGTAACCAAAACAATGGTCTTGGAGAGTACTATCAGATTCAAGTCCAGTGGCTTGGTTGGTTCATCAATTTTTCCTTTCCCTTTGTCTTTGGGATCACTCTTAGTTTATGATCTAGTATTGAACTTTAAAGTTTCAGAATTTGACTTTTCCTTGATCACAATGCCTTTTTCCCTTAGGCCTTGGAGGTTTCTTTGCATCAGAAGCTTTAAACTTAAGATTTGTCTTCTCAGCAGCAAATCTAGCTTCTTCCTCCTTGAGAGTTTCTAAATCCATTCCTGGATTATGTTTCACAAATAATCTTCTTGCTATCTCCTCATCAAGTGTCTGGATTTTAGGATCTTTGTAATAAACAGTAGTCTACTTCCCCTTTAACTTCAAAGTTTGTAAAAACTTCTGAGAGTCTTCAGATTCTAACTGAATCAGAATATCAGAACTTGACATCAGACTTTGTTTATCAGCACTTGACTTCAGTCTTTGAGCATTCTTAGCATCAGAACTTGACTTGTTTTGAATAGAAGATTTTCCTTGAACTTTTCTTTGACTTCTGCTCTTTTCAGAGTTTCCCTGGTCATCACCTTTATCATCCTTTTTCTTCAGTTCATCAGTAGGTGAGCATTTGGACTTAACTACCTTCTCCCCCTTTTTGGCATCATCAGGAAGTAAGAGAGAAAGAAGAAGTTCAACTGAAGATTGGATTTCATCCAATGGAGCTTTCTGAGAAGCTTGATTAGCCAGGACCTCAGCAATTTGGGCCTTTTGCTTCTCTTGAGTTTTCTCAATGGCTTCAACTTTTTCAGAAATAGGTCTAATATACCTGTTCTTGTCAAGCTTGAGCTTTAGATCGAGCTTATCAGCTTGTTCTCTGAGTGTATCAACCTTTTTATGAGGAGAAGTATGTAGACCTTAAAGATGTTTTGTAGACAGAGCTGTGATCTTGAGTTGTGTCTTAAAATCAGTATTTGTGAGAAACTCATCAGCTTTTGTAATATGCTCTGTCAGAACTTTAGAACATGGAATAAAATTTGATTCATTCCACTTCTTGGTCCACTCAACACCTCTGTGAGTATCCTCCCAAGGAATAGGTGCTTCCTTTTTCACAAATTTCTTCACCAATTCTTCCTTGCCCAGAATAGGAACTGGATGCTCAGCAAAAACACTGTCATCAGAACTTGAGAAAGACTCATGTTGTTCTGATAGCTCAACAGTGTGTGAAGCAATTGGAGATTCAGGAATATCATCATGTAAATTCGGAGGATCAGAATTTATCTCCAGAGCTGGTGTCTTTGATGTAGATGGAGCTTCCAGATAAAGAACTTCAGGTATATTCAAATTATGAATATCTATTTCAGAATTTTCAGTTTGTTCTTTAGCATCATCTGTAGCTTTAATAGGAGAGACAATAGGGGTAACAACTGTATAATTAGCAATATCTTTGGCTTGAGCTGGAAGGGCTTCAATGATAATTGGTTATTGTGAGATCAGAGATTCCTGATCCCTTTCCTCAGCTTCTTCAGTATCTTCTGATGGAGCCTTAACCAAATACCTCCTGGCCTTTATTTTCTTCAATCTCCTTGCCAATGAAGGAGTTGCTTCAGTAACAACAAAACTTACAGATTTCTTTCTTTTCAAAGTATCGGAACTTCGAGCTGCTGTTTCTTTCTGAGAAGTAACATTCTCAGCTTCATTTATCACAGGTTCAGATGCATGAACCCGTGCTTCAATTGTTTCCTCAAATCATCAAAATTTGAATCAAAACATTCATCACAGGATAAAGTTAAAAATCGATGAAGTAAAGATTAACAAATTGCAATTAAAACATGCACAGTCATATAATTTGAGAAACAAAGACCAAATCTTGCAATTAAAGGAAATTTCATTAAAATATCAGATGAGTACATTTTATGAAATTTATCAATTACATGAAAAAATTACAAGATAGTCCTATTCTAAGATTCTTAACGTCAACAGCCTTAGTCCTAGTCTAAGAAGCCTGACAAAGCTGACGATGAAGAGAAACAGATGGATGACAATTAATTCTTCTTCCTACTTTCAACAAAGAGAACAGCAAGACGAATGATTTGCTCCTGCTGTTTAAGAATATGAAGATGAACTTCTCTTTGGAAAGACATCAGATCATTTTTAATGTTGTCTGGAAGTTGAATCCAGATGTCGAATGGAATGTTATTGATAGAATATGAAGTCGGAATTCCATATCAAAAAATGGTCACAGTGTATGTGCCATAGCAGTAAAACCAACTAAAATGTGTCATTGTTTGAGAGAAATGAAAAATGTGATTACTGATAAATGATCAGTCATTTAAATAGGCAATGGAATACCAAGGGACGCGAGGACTGTTTAACTATTGAGAGTAAAAATAATGATGCCTCGTCTCCCTAGACCGATGTGTAATAATAACAGTCAGTAAAAGGTTAAAGTAGGATTTAATGGGCACGGGAAATAATTAACAATTACTGTGCACATGCAGTTTTTCAAGACATACACGTTTACCACTAACCCAAAATGATTACGACTGTTTTTATATTACCCAAATATATTCTGATTTAAATATGACTATTTCAGATTTTACCAAAAATAAATCAAGTAAAGAATAATGCCACATAAGCATCAAGGATTCCATCAGGATGTAGTATTAGAACTTAACTTATATCAGATGTTAACAGTCATCAGAACATGGCTTCTGTACTCAAAAAGTGAATTTCTTTTTCTGTAATTCTTCATATAGATACTAACTTGTTTTCTTCAGATTTTAATCATCAGAACTTCCATCAGAACTTATCCTCAGAATTTATGCAAATGACACTTAATTGTTTGTCAACAACAACTTAATCACCACAGTAATTTCCATCATTCATATGGAGTGAAAGTTTGTGCATTCAGCAAAATATCAGATAAAGATTAAAGTCTGATAAACTTCAATACATCTTAGAAATAAGGCATAACTGAGGAAAATGCTTAAAATATGTCATCAGTCATGATGTCTACTATAAAACAAATTTATGCAAGAGTCCACCTCAACTGTTTGTGCTCATTTTATGCATCTTTTGAAATTCCTTTTTACAGTGGCTTCTCAGTGTAAGTGAGTCACGATTGCTTATCAGAATTTATGCTGTTATCAGAGTATATCTCCAGTAATCATAGAATGTGAAAAGTCACCAAGATTTTTTTTGCTTTTCTAATGCATATTACTTAATACCAGCAATGCACTTGAGTCTTCCCTTCCACATATTTACTCTAGATCTCAAAGGAGTACCTGACTTTTATTCTTTTCTTTTCTTTTCTTTTCTTTTCTTTTCTTTTGATAAGTGAGGCTTATCAGAACTTAGTTCATTCTTAAGATTTACTGACATCAGAATTTGACACATAAGAAACAAGAATCTAGTGTGTGACTTTGTAATAAGATACACAAAGTAAACTTGACTAAGCTCAATATCAGAATCTGCTTGTGTTAATGAGTTTCCACATAAACAACTAATTCAAACATGGGATTTCTAGTATGTTAAAGACTACTAGGTCAGCATCTAGCACAGTTATCCTCATTGGATTGAATAGTCACAGATCATTTAAAACACTTATCAGAGTATATAGATCCACCTCAGATAACAATCAGCATTTAATGAATTTTCAAATTAAGCACAGATTACATATAGATAATACAATTTGTTAACACTGATCATAAAGTCTGATGCATGAGAACAAAAACTAAGCAGATTTAGAGAAAGAACCTGAAACCATTCCTAGTTCATTTATAAATCTTATAAAAGTAGTTTCACATAGGGGTTTTGTGAAGATATCTGCTAGCTGTTGTTCTGTTGGAACAAAATACAATTCCACTGTATCTTCATCTATATGTTCCCTTATGAAATGGTACCTAATGCTGATGTGATTTGTCATTGAGTGTTAAACTGGATTACCTGTCATAGCAATTGCACTTTGATTATCATAGTAAATAGGGATTTTAGAAAATTCTAACCCATAATCCATTAACTGATTCTTCATCCAAAGAATTTGTGCACAATAGCTTCCTGCAGCAATATATTCTGCTTCTGCAGTTGATGTGGAAATTGACTTCTATTTTTTGCTAAACCAAGAAACCAATCTGCCTCCAAGAAATTGGTAGCTTCCACTAGTGCTTTTCCTGTCTATTTTGCATCCTGCAAAATCTGCATCCGAGTAACCAATTAGCTTAAAATCTGATTCCCTAGGATACCACAATCCTAGATCAGCTGTACCCTTAAGGTACTTGAAAATTCTTTTCACAGCTATTAAGTGAGGTTCTCTTGGATCAGCCTGAAATCTTGCAGAAAGACATGTAGCATACATGATATCAGGTCTACTTGCAGTTAGATGGAGTAAGGATCCAATCATACCTCTGTAGTTAGTAATATCTACTGATTTACCAGTATGCTTATCTAACTTGGTTGCAGTGGCAATGGGAGTGGATGCAGTTGAACGATCTTGTATTCCAAATTTCTTCAGTAAATTTTTAGTGTACTTGGATTGACAGATAAAAGTGCCTTCTTCATTTTGCTTGACTTGAATGCCCAAAAAATACTCATTTGATATCTTGACTACTTTAGCTTTGCAAACTTCTCACAAAGTTTGGAATTTGTAAAACAAAATATGATATCATCAACATATATCTGTACAAAAAGTAAGTCCTTTCCATGGTTGAGGTAGAATAAAGTCTTGTCAATTGTGCCTCTGTGAAATCCACTTTCCAGAAGGAATTGAGCTAAAGTCTCATACCATGCTCTTGGAGCTTGCTTAAGGCCATAAAGTGCTTTGTCAAGCCTGTAGACATGATTGTGAAATTTAGGATCTACAAAGCCTGGAGGTTGTTCAACATATACCTCTTCTTCCAATTCTCCATTGAGAAAAACACTTTTCACATCAATTTGAAAGACTTTAAACTTCTTGTGAGCAGCATAAGCCAAAAAGATCCTTATGACTTCTAATCTAGCAACTGGTGCAAATGTTTCATCATAATCAATACCCTCTTATTGGGAGTAGCCTTTAGCAACCAGTCTTGCTTTATTCCTTTTAATTATGCCATCACTGTCAGTTTTATTTCTGAATACCCATTTTATGCCTAAAACAGATCTGTTCTTTGGTCTTGGCACTAGGGTCCAGACTTAATTTCTTTCAAATTCATTTAACTCTTCCTGCATTGCTTGCACCCAATCAGCATCTTGAAGAGCTTCTTCGACTTTCTTTGGTTCAGTCTGAGATAGAAAAGAATGATAGAGACATTCATTTGAAGTTGCAGTTCTAGTTCTAACACCTGCTTTAGGATCTCCAATGATTAAATCAGGTGTGTGTGCTTTAGTCCATTTCCTTGCAGATGGAAGTTGATCTCTAGAACTGGATCCTCCCCCATGATCCATGCTGTCTTCATCAGCATTTTCTGATGCACCCCTATAGTTATGCTCTCTGAGACTTCAGAATTTGAGTTTGATTTTTCAGGAGTTGAAGAATCAGAGCTTCCAGAATTATCAGTACTTGGCTTATCAGAACTACATGAATCAGATGTTGAAGAGTTAGTGACAGGTTCTGATGCTTCTCAAGAGTCTTGAGATGTGGTAGGATCTTCAGCTTGCTCCCCCTGGACATGTGCATTTTCCTTTGGAGTTGTTACCACAGTTTCAATGACATCAAAACTTAATCCAACAGAACTTACATGATCAAGATTTAAGTCATCAGAATTTCCAGAATCAGAGTTTAAATCTTCATTCTCAAATCTCAGTTGATCATGATCATCGAAATCTTCAAGTCCAGTAATCTTCTTATCATCAAAAGAGACATTGATAGATTCCATGACAACCCTTGTTCTTAAATTATAGACTCTGAAGGCTTTTGTGGAAGGTGGATATCCAACAAAGATTCCTTCATCAGCTTTTAGATCAAATTTTGACAGTTGTTCAGGATGAGTCTTAAGAACAAAACACTTGCAACCAAATACATGAAAGTATTTCAGATTTGCCTTCTTTTTCTTCACCATCTCATATGGTGTTTTTCCATTCTTGTTTATGAGTGTAGCATTTTGTGTAAAATAAGCAGTCTGCACAGCTTCAGCCCAAAAATAAGTTGGCAGCTTTGCTTCATCAAATATAGTTCATGCAGCTTCAATTAGAGTCATGTTCTTTCTTTCTACAACTGCATTTTACTGTGGAGTTCCAGGTGCATAAAATTCCTGTTTGATTCCATACTTTTTGCAGATTTCTTCCATAATCGAATTCTTGAACTCAATGCCATTATCACTCCTTATTATTTTAACATAATCTTTGACCAACTTATCCAGCTGTTTAACATGATCAGTTAGAGTAAATGTAGTTTCATTCTTCTTGTGCAAGAAGTACACCAAAGTGTACCTTGTGAACTCATCCAATATAACCATAGCATATTTCTTCTTTGCAATAGACATGACATTGACTGGACCAAATAGATCAACATGCGGTAGGTGATAAGGCTCAAGAATTGATGACTCAGTTTTGCTCTTGAAAGGAGATTTTCTTTGTTTTGCCTTCTGACATGAATCACAAAGGCCATCAGGAGAAAATACTATTTTTGGCAGTCCTCTCACAAATCTTTCTTTACAAGCTCATTTATATTGTTTAAATTTAAATGAGATAGTTTCTTGTGCCAATTCCAGCTTTCTTCAATTGATGCTCTACTCAACAGACAGATAGCAGAACCATCACAAATCTTTCTTTACAAGCTCATTTATATTGTTTAAATTTAAATGAGATAGTTTCTTGTGCCAATTCCAGCTTTCTTCAATTGATGCTCTACTCAACAGACAGATAGCAGAACCATCAGTACTTGTTGAAAGTCTCGCTTCATAAATGTTACCATGCCTGTAACCTTTTAGAACTACTTTGCCTGTAGAATTACTTATAACTTCACAGTGTTCTTCACAGAAATCCACATGATAATTTATGTCACATATTTGACTTATACTCAACAGATTGTATTTAAGTCCTGAGACTAGAGCTACTGATTCAATGATGACATTCCCAAGATTGATCTTTCCATATCTCTGAGTTTTTCCAATATTGCCATCTCCATAAAAAACTCTTGGGCCAGCTTTCTCCATAAAGTCTGATAGCACGGCTTTATTCCCAGTCATATGTCCTGAACATCCACTATCCATAACTAGGATGTTCTTCCTGTTGCCCTGCAATCACAAAGACCACTAATGGTTAGTTTTAAGGACCCAGACTTGCTTGGATCCTTTGGCCTTATTAAGTTTGTTAATATTTGCATCGGATTTACCATCAGAGTTTATGCTAACATTTTTCTTATCAGATTTAACAGTATCACACTTTGCATCATGCTTTACACTAGAAGGAATTAAAGCAACTTTCTTCAAAGAAGGTTTTTCTGATAATAATCATAGTACAAACTATGATATTCCTTACAAGTATAAATGGAATGCCATATACTACCACAATGAAAACAAGGATTTTGTGGCTTAAACCTAACAGACTGACTCTTAACTCCTGACTTAGGAGGTAAAGAGTTTATATTCTTATTCTTCCTGCAAAAAGAAGAAAGATGGTTAGAGTTGCCATAGTTATAGCAATTCTTTCTAGGAGCATTAAAACAGGCATATAATTGTTGCTTTTATTCACACCTTCCTTTCCATTCCTATTTTTCCTAGCTTCCTTTAACTTGTTTACACTGGTAATTTCTTTCAGCTTATGTTTAAGCAACTTCTTTGTCATTAAGCCTATGTTAACTTCAGTTGGTTTATCATGTTTAAATTTGTCAGAAGTTGACTCTGCTATCACTTATGTCTCAATATCTTTCATTTTTTCAGAATCATACTTTACAGTTTTAGCTACAAATTTAACAGGATTTACCTTTGGCATAGTAGTATGTTTAACAATAATTGGCTTAACTTGTTCAGTTCCTTTTTCACTTTTCTCATCTCCATAACCTAAGCCCTCTTTCCAGTTTCCACTACTTAGTATATCCTGAGTTGCTCTACCAGAGTTAGTCCAAGTTCTGATAATCTCTCTCTGCTTTTCTAACTCAGTTTTTACAGATTTATTCATTTTCAGCAATTCATCTCTAACATAAAAAGCATCATCTCTTTCCTTCTGAGTTTGATGGAACATGACTAACTCTTTTTCTAAATAATCATTCCTCTTTTTAAAAGCAAGATTTTCAGAAGTTAATCTTTCACATGCTAAAGTTTGATCTCTGTAACTAATAAACATGGTTTTAAGATATAATCTCAACTCAGTAATATCATCAGTATGAAAGGCATAAGTTGTTTGAGGTACCTTTAACTCAGCAGTATCAGAACTGCTATCAGCATTTGCCATCAAGGCATAGTTCTCCTCATCTTCAGAATCTGAAGTGTCTGTCCAGCTTTTATTCTTTATGACAAGAGCCTTGCCTTTGTCACTCTTTCCTTTCTTGCAGTCAGGAGATATGTGGCCTTTCTCACCACAGTTGTAGCATTTGACATTTGAGTAATCTCCTCTGTCAGACTTTCCTCCTTTTCCTTCAGATTTTCTGAAGCCCTTCTTATCAGAACTTCTACCTTTCCTGGAAAACTTCTTTCCCCTTCTGAATTTCCTGTAGGCTATCTTTGTGATACCCTTCACCATAAGAGCACACAATTTCATCATCTCTTCATCAGCATCTACTTCAGGTAGACTTTCAGCTTCTAAATCGTCATCAGAATTTGATGATTCTGAATCAGACTTTATGATGAGAGCCTTTCCTTTGCCTTTCTTTGAGATAACCACTTTGGGGGATTCCTCCTCAGCCTTAAGAGAAACTGTCCTTGACTTTCTCCCATGTCTCTTGCTTCTTTGATCCATCTCAAGTTCATAAGTCTTGAGCATACCATAAATTTCATCAAGAGTAGTTTCATCAAGAGCATAGTTGTCTCTTATAATAGTAGCTTTCAAATCCCAACTTTCAGGAAGAGCTAAAAGGAATTTTAGATTTGAATCTTCAAGATCATATTCCTTGTCCACCAGTGACAGATCATTCAAGAGTTTGACAAACCTGTCATATAAGTCAGTTAATGACTCATCACTTTTTGAGTCAAAGTGCTCATACTCTTGAGTGAGTATAGTCCTCCTGTTTTTCTTGATTGCATCAGTTCCCTGACACCTTATTTCCAAAGCATCCCATATCTGCTTTGCAGTCTTGCATTGAATTACCCTGTTTGACATGACATTATTAATGGCACTATGCAGCAAATGCCTTACCTTTGCATCCTTGGCAATAGATGAGATATCTTCAGCTATGTATTCACTTTTCTCCTTTGGTATGGTCTTTGCTGGCTGATCTGCAACTACAACAGAGAGCTTGGTTGGCTTATACGGTCCTTCATAAATTCTGTCAAGGTATTCTGGATCTGTAGCTTCCAGAAACATATCCATCTTCACTTTCCATATGGGATACTCAGAAGGTCTCAGAATGGGAACCCTGATAGTCTCATATCGACTGTGGGTTTGAGTCTTTGGAGTTTCTTCAGTTTTGGCGGGCTTGGTTGGATTTTCTGCTTCTTCAGACATGATTATTTTGGATCTTTACTGTATGTGTGTTAACAGATAGGCTTTGATACCACTTGTTAGGTCACACAACACTGTAGAAGGGGGTTGAATACAGTGTAGAATACAATCAAATCGATTTAGAACACAAGTAACAGGGAACAGGTGTATTCAATATAATAAACTCTGTTACAATGGAACTGTTCTCTCTCAGTGATGAACAAATACCACGAGAGCTGCTAGGTTACAATGTATGATCTTCTCGATGATCGTAACACATATAGTGTAAACCTATGTCTGTGTTTTATAGACACACAGTTACAAGATAACTTCTAATTGATATAGAATATAATTTTGTCTCCTAAAATATATCAATCAGATATCTTATTTAATTCTTCTAGTCCTCTAACTCTTTCCATGCATATCTTCTTCTGTATTAGTCTCGATCTTCTTTCCTGTAAATCAGCTTCCTTCCTTAACTGTTAGTCCTCCAGTACTTAAGTTCTGATATCCATCTTCTGATATTATCTTCTGATAATCTAAGTCCTGATTTCCTTAAGTCCTGACTTCCAGTAAGTCCTGATTCAAGTAAGAACTGATATTTCCTGTTTGTTAAGATCTGAAAACTAAACATGAAACATGTTAGACATGACATCTCAAATACATCAAATAGTAACCAAAACGATGGTCTTGGAGAGTACTATCAGATTCAATAACCTATTTCACTGCAGAATCATCCGGTACTTTTTTATATTTTTTTTTTAAATTTGAATAATTTTAGGTTTAAATATGAATTTTTGATTTTAATGTTGTTTGTATGATTTGATGATTGCATGTTATAGATAATTTGATTCTGATTTTGGTATATCATATGATGAATTTGGAGTTCAATAACATATAGAAAATTGAGTTTGATTCTCGAATTATTAAATTTAGGGTTTGAATGTTCTTGATTGTTCTTGAATGAAAATTGGGCTTTTTTAACCCAGGGGTTATTAGTTCAATTAGTTGATATCATTAAATATCTCGTTTAACAAGCAATCGATTGAGATAAGTATCATGAACAGAGGATTCCGGGAAGGGCTTTGCTGGAGTTTGAAACTCGACGGCGGCAGAAACTTCCGTCCTGATTTCCGGCTGATTCGTTTATTGCTTGCACGAATTGTTTACATGAATGTGTTTATGGAAGCCAGTAGATCATTTCTTGTTAGTTTAATGATGTTCTGGGTATGTTGCAGGTCGCCGGAAAGTTCGGCGATCGCCGTTCATGGCGACCAGCCGGCGAACGGCGACGGGGAGTAACAAATAGTCATTCCCAACCTCCACTGTTATAGCTTTGAAGCTATAGGGCAAAAGTGCAGTTAAGCCCCTGTAGTTTTGGCATCCTTGCAAATCTTGGATTTCTGTTTCGAAAATTTGCAAAAATCATATTTCTATTTAATTTATTTTTAGAAAATTGTTTTTAATTATTTAAAATTCCAAAACTCATTATTTTTAATTGCAAAAATTATTTTTAATTCAAAATAAATCTTAATTATTTAATTAGTTAATTTTAGTTAATAATTAATTATTTAATTGGTCAATTAATTTAAATATTAATTGATTCAATTAATTATTAATTAATTTTAATTGATTATGTAATTAGATTTAATTGTTTCTTTTGGGTTAAAAATTCTGAAAAATAGTTTCGACCTTTAAAATATTATTTTAAATTATGTTCAAGGCTCGATAATTATTATAAATGATTTTAAATTCAGACTCGGGCATTCGAACCTTGTTGTTTATTTACAAAATGATTCTGTTACCCATTTTAATTTCGAAAAATGTTCAAAAATTTGTAATAGATACTAGAAAAAAATCATTTTAACCCCGAACCTTTTTTGAAACATTATTTTAATCAAATACCTTATGTACTATGTGTTATGTGCTATCTCATTAAAGTGTTAAATGCCTATTTGTTTATTGTTTGACTGTTTTGGTCTTAACTTTTAATCCGTAAATCGGATTTGGGTGAAACGAAGGGTAGATAAAAATTTATGACGTCTATGTGACGTATAGAATAATATGAGATTGAGTATTGATAGATACGTATAATGCCTAACAGAGTAAACGAGGTGTAAAACGTAAATCAAGTGATGAATAAATAGAATCGAGGAGTAGAAAAAGAAAGCAAGTGATTAGTGAGAAGAAGAGAGGCATAGAAAGAGAAGACAAATGGTTGTTGAGTGGAAATGTTAGACGAATACAAGTGAAGTTGGAAATCATTTGTGGTAAGGCAAGTACTCCTGAACCTTTCTCGAGATATATTGTAAATATTTCTAAAATTTATTGTGACATGTTGCTAGTATTCAAAATAGTTCTATTTTATATTATAAGTGCTTTGAATCATTCAACCTTGAACCCTGATCATATCATTTGATCTTTGAGTTGTAAGCCTTATTATTTGTAAACCATCGACTGTTGATTTCCCATTTATTAAACCATACAAATACACTACTACTCCACAAATACATATAACCATATACCAAACACTGAAACAGAATTACTTGAGCATACAGAAACTAATATACCCTATAATACCCTCTGACATCAAAGATCTACACTTTGTATAATTATTGAACCATTGTTCGTCTGATACCTGATTCTTTAACAGATTTAAAGCCGTTCTTCATATATATACCTTGATATACCCTGGTGATACTCATGAATTGCTTTATACTTTGAGATACATGTCTTATCAATGTTAATTATGATTCTGTTTTATTGAATTATAATTTTTATCATATTGAATTGTTTTAGAATTGGATAGTTTTCTTTATGTGGACCAGATTCATGGCCAGACCAGATTCGTTGTCGTATTAGACAAATGTGTGCCTTGGATCCAGTTTATAGAGCAGAGTTGTGTGCCTTGATCGGGGTTAGTGCGTGACTGATCAGCAGCCTAACCTTGGTTTCAAAACTTAAAATTAATATTCAATTCTATTGATTGTTTAACAAGAAACTTGATTCCTCTGAATCATTTGAATTAATCATTGTTTAACCTCAGTTACTGCTATTATGACTTGCTAAGCTAGTTAGCTCACTCTTGCGAATCTTTTATATGATTTTTCAGTTAAAAAGGAAGTTGTTGGTAGCGAGGATTCCCAGTCCAGTGTGTGCAATCTAGGATTCCTGGTTGAGTTGGATCGAGCTACCAGGAGCTATATATTGTAGTTGAGTTATGCAAGATTGTAAGAATAATTTCACTATCAGTTGTAAGTTAAACTAGTTGGGATTTGGTACGATGTAATAAAAGTTAAGGTTATGGCTTGTTTTCATACTTTAACCTGTTGCGATCCGTGGTTGTGTAAAGAAGGGTCATTGCTTATAATTTTTTATATAAAGTTTTATATATTGTATGTGTGTTGTAAACCCCAAACTTCTGACCCGGGTTTGGAGGGCGTCACAGTAATTGCTGGAACTATTACCTTGCTGACATTAATGTTGAGCACTTTCTCCCCCTCACTAACTGACTCCCCCTGACTAACTGGAATGATAGAATCTTTCTCCTTCTTTTTTTAGCATCAAGTTAAGAAGAGTTTGAAGTTTATGCAGCCACCAACTGATGTAGCAGAGTTATCTGAGTTTCATGATTTACAAGTATCTTGACCATTGATTTCTCTATATTTGCCAGTCTTGAATCCATGGCCTCAACTTTCCAGTTCAAATCAGCTTTCTTCCTTAGCTTCTGAGCTATCTCTGTCATTATTGTGCCTGAAAGCCTAGCATCCAACCTTGCCAAAAGTCCTGATTAACTTCACCAAGTTCTTGCTTGAGTGCATCCACATCCTGACTTTGTTTGAGAGCTTTTATTTTGGGAAATTGGAGAGATTCCAGGTGAGCTTTAAGTAAACTTTTGGTGTTGGCACTTGTGGATGCTTGAATTGCATTTTGGGTGTCATGAATTAACTTCAAAAGTGTGGATTGGAGATGTCAGTAAGAGCATTCCTTGTGCATCATCCATGATGGAATTGTTGGATCTATCGAATCTTGGCTTTTCGTTTTATGATATTAAATTAAAGAGTACGAATAGAATATTAACCTTAATCGCTATGGCGCAAGCGATTCAAATCCACGTCTTCTACTGTATTCCCTGATTCTCCTTGGACGAAGTGTGGGCTTCGATCTCCCAAGGTGTACCTCTCCCAAAGCTCCGAAATTCCAAAACCCTGGCTGGCTTCTTGAGAAAAACGGCTGCCTCTCTTAACCCCTAGGATGTGATTTCATTTTTTGTGTGTTAACCCTAGCTTTAGGAGAATGAGAATATTTATAGGCTACAATAGGGATCATGGACCATTAGGTCAGGCCTTCTAATGACATTCCGGGCCAAGCCCAATGTCATTAAATATTAATTCAATCCACTAAAGAATTAATATTTGCACTACCTTTCCTAATTCCGTAAATTAATTATTTAATTCGGCTCCCATATTAATTGCTTATAAATTCTCCATGTTTAAGATATCGCATGTCCATTAATTAAATTAATTTCTGACAATTAATTTAATTAATATCTGTTATCCTTGATCATCCACTCAACCTTATAATTATGCACGAACAAATCTGCCTGCAGGACTAAAACATAATTATCTTTATGAGCTTTCAAGAGGACATCATCACCCGAATATATTTTTCAGACACGGTTTCCTTTTATAGTTAATATCCCACTATGTATATAATGTCATTGCCCAATATATAATTTTTGTAATTTAAAATAAATTACTTAATGTATGAATCAAGGCATGTGCATTAAATACAAGTGTCAATTACTACATCCAGATTAAGAACCTAAGCAATAATAATATCGTAGAATCTTAGTTCTTCTTTATTGTCAGAATAAAAGAAATAATTATTCTACTATTTTGATCCCGTTCAATATACACAAAGTATACAAATATTATTCAATAGTCAAGATCAACTATTTCTAAATAATACTTCAGCCGTTCCAGTGGTTTGTCTAATACCACTTAGACTGTGAACCTTTATTATATTATATAAGGAGTTTGACAATCTAATCTTCTGCTATCCCATTTGATACTAGATTGTCTACAATATATAATATATAGACTATGTGAAAACATGCATTCAAGATTCTCAAATAATTTATTATTAAAGTATATACTTCAAACAAATATTTCAGTATAAACTCTAACAATCTCCCACTTATACTCAAGATATTCTTTGAGTATATCAGTGTTTATTACAAGCAATCCACTACCAACTATATAACTATGTGACCAAGTATCTAACTCCTATCGCTTCCACATGCTCCTGAAAAGCCTTAGATGGTAAGCTCTCCGTGAAAGGATCTGCCCGGTTATCCTTTGATGTTATATCAGCCACAATAATATCTCCTCGCTTAACGAACTGCCGTATGAGGTGATACTTACGCTCTATGTGTTTTGCTGCCTTATGGGCCCGTGGTTCCTTGGTATTTGCCACAACACCAGTATTATCACAATAAATTATGATTTTCCGTGGCAAATTAGGAACCACATCCAAATCCAGCAGGAAGTTTCGGAACCATATAGCCTCCTTGGTTGCCTCAGAGGCTATAACACCCCCAAATCCAAGGTCGTGAATTCGGGTCGTTACGATCACTTATTAGTTAAATAATTCTCTTTTCACAATATTAGTTGACCTTTTATTCAAACTCACACACACACAGGTTATATGCTTGGAAACAGTATCAAATAAATCATCTCCACTTATCTACCTGACGGGGCTGGCGTACAAAAAGCCTACGGAACTCACGAGCGTTCCTTACCCGCCTACGGACAGTAGTCCTGGTATGATCCATGCTAGTAGTCTGTTGTGATATGATATATAAAAGCAAGGGTGAGCATTATAGCTCAGCAAGGTATATATCCCCATAATTAAGTATGTAAGGATAAATAAAACCAATAATTATACTTTGTATCTCCAAAGTGTTCTGAAAGTTTATATGCTTGTCAAATTTATAATATTCTCAAAATCAACTACAATAGTATATCCACAGAATACTTGTATTCATCTCTTTCTCAAAATCATTTTATACTCGTACTCATTTTATTTTAAAATCTCAAGATGTTACTCGAACCAAAATTCTCAAATGGGTGTGATATATATTCATCAACATCCCAATTTAAAACTCTGCCTTATCGGCAGATTTCTCAAATGGATTTGATATATATTCATCAATATCCTTGTTTAAAACTCAGCCTTATCGGCTCTCTGTTGTATATTTCACAACAGTTTTTCCCAAATGGAAGAAAGGGACTATACTGGAATAAACCACGTATCGGTGATCAGCCGAATACGAAATTTTCTCTACTAGTAGAAAGAATACAAACCTAGCCGCCTTTGGGCTCATCAAGACACTACATGGTGGTTGCCCATTTCCGTGCAAGTCCGAAAGTCAATGGTCACATAGACCATATAACCGTACAATGCGCCACTCTGCGCTTGCATAATGCGCCACTCCTCGCCTGGTCACTGCCCGATACCACTTCGTGCCGGGCAGGCAACATTCCAGTCCCAAAACAATTATATCTTTTGCTCAAAATCCTTTTTTGAAGGAATAGGTCGTTAAAAGTTGACCTGTAAATAAGATGATTTATTCATCACTTTTAACTCAATTGATCTTTGGGAGTTGTCGGAGTTTTGAATTTTAAATCATTTTCAAATCCCTATCTGTAGTAGGGTGACATATATATTACTCACTTGTTCTTTATTGAACGAGAAAGCAAAACTCTTATGCTTCTAGACTAAGTTCCCTAAGGTTTTGATACGTTTCAAATGATTAATCTCTTTCAAGAGTTTTGAATAATTTAGAAAGTACCTTTGGGAACTATGTCTATTTTTAAATAAGTTTTTAGAAGTCCGAAGATATTAAATATCTAAGATCTCATAATAATTTAAGAGGGATTCAATGAATTGATAAAATCTTATAAATAAAACATCTTTGTATAAGGTTCAATGAATTGATAAAAACCTTATATATAAAATATCTCTGAATATGGTTCAATGAATTGATAAAATCTTAAGCACATAGTATTTCTAATTAAGGTTCAATGAATTAATAAACCTTAAATACAAAATATTTCTGAATGAGGTCCAACGAATGGAGACACCTTAATCAAATAATGAAAACAAGGTTTGGTATCCTATAATTGCTCTTTGAGTAGTTAATTCTTTATTGAATAACGTGAAATGATTTATAAACTATTCAGTATATTTTTAAATACTTTCAAGATATTTAATAATCCCTTCAGTATCGCTTTATAAAATAATCAATCAAGTAAGTGTGTCCCTTAAATAAATAAACCAATATTTCTCGAAGTTTAAGTCAAAATCTCAATAGTTCGCTTGATATATATATTACGCGAACGTACTTTGTTTATCGAAATAGAAATCTTTCGCGTCCGGCTCTCTCCGGAATTAAATCGCTATTAAAATATCTCCGACTCCCATTATCATATATTATATTTGAAATACATTTCAATTTCTCATACTCGTGTAAAACGAAATTTGTTTTCGTAACAATCGCATAATTCGTATGCATTGATATCATAGATGTAACACCCCCAAATCCGGGGTCGGGGATCCGAGTTGTCACGAGTTCCATTTCCCTTAATAATACTTAATCTTAATAATCAACCAACTACTGCGTACTGTGACCCCACAATATACACACACACCACAAGTTATAGTCTCAGAGATGAATACCAAACAATAACATAAGTCATTTTATTCCACAATTATAAGTCATTACACCTCAAAAGGGTTTCTGAATAAATTTACATATTCTTTGCCATTATTACAATTCATAAATATACATAAGTCTGGTACATCAAAAGTTGAAAGCCTAGCCTATTGGTAGACCCTACCTCGGCTACAACGGCATCAACGCCTACAGGAAACTGCGGAACGTTTTCTATCCGCTCGCGAATTGGGAGCTTGATCCTGTTCATCTTGTCTATCTGTTATTGTGTGATGGAAGAAGAAAGCAAGGGTGAGCAACAAGCCCACCGAAATAGTATGTATAATAATTTACAATATATGAGCATTCTCATAGTACTCAAGAAAGTCTTGGTTAAGAAGAAATGAACCAAGTTGATATTTTAACGAGACCAAGTCGCAAAATATTCAGTATATACATACATATATACTTTTCACAATCTTTGAAATCCTCTGACATGTATAATATACACAGAGTTCCAGTTTATAATTGTATAAAAATATCGTTGCAAGGTGATCTCATATATCTAACCTTGTCTCAACGTTTTTCTGAAAATCTTTAACATGCATAAGATAATCATTTACTAGATATAAGTTCAAAAGATGAAGTTACAAGATACTCCAATATACTTATATCTTTTTCGAATACTACTTGAACTACCACCGTTCAAGTTATAATTAGTTTCAAAAGTTCATTACACTGATGAGACTACAAGATAAGACTTGAATAGATTCAATCTTTGAAATATCATTTGAAAGAAATGAAGTTACGAGATGCTTCATTAAGTCCCGATATATATACACCTATATATATACATTTCATACACTCCTTGAAAACCTCTGTTATGAAAATTATAAACAGAGTTGCAATATCCAATGAATTTTGGAAAGGAGAAAACCTTGGCATAAACCTGATATCTTGCTGATCAGGCAAAGATACCAATAAGTAACCTTTTCTACTAGTAGATGGATGAATCCCCCACTGGTCATCACCCTGGCCACATTAGGGCCTTATGCTGGACTACCACTCAGCCACTTTCGCATTGATGGACTCCCACTGAGCCACTTACACTTTCATGGACGTCCACTGAGCTCATGTTGCTTATGCCGACTCAAATAGATGGACTTACTTCCCGAACATTGGGCAAGTAATCAAAATGTTTTCTCAAAACAACAACCTTGTTGCGAATATAAAATACACCACAGAGCCGGATCCCTCAGGTTTTGAGCGAGTATTTAAATCCCCTTCGAAAGGAAGATCTTAAATTTGAAAATGAGTTTTGGGATCCGCTCTAACTTTTAAAAATCATTTTGAAGACTCGAAAACATTTTCAAGAATGTTTAGAGTAATGCTGATTTAATGAAATAAATCAGTCCCGATATATGAGAAAATATCTGAATATTATTAATTAAATAATAACCCCATAAAGGATAATCTTTACAAAAATAAATGAAGTAGAAGTTTTAAAAACTCATCCTTGAAATGAATAATAATTAATCAAAGATATACTTATACGAAAGTACTATCTTTATTTGAATAATCGAAAATAATTTTGAAATATCGAACCATTATTCTTTAATAAAATAAAGAATATTATTTAATAAAATAAGCGGAGTCATAAGTCCTCGAATGAATATTCAAAATAATATCCATTAAATAAAATAAAGCGGAGTCATAAGTCCTCGAATGAATATCCAAGATAATATTCATTAAATAAAATAAAGTTATCGAATAAACCTTATTCGATTAATAGTTTTGAAAACTATATCCATATATATATATATAAAAATATATATATATATATATATATATATATTATACTCGGGAACATCGACTCCCGGTTTTAGATAAATGTTCACCTTTGGGTCCCCTATACTAAGGGTATACGCAACTACTGCTTATCTCTAGCATATGTATTATGCAACTTATAAGCATTTGAATCAACAATTAGATATCAAGATTAAGAAACAGGCATGCATATAAATATCATATCACATACTCCAATATATCGCAAGACTTGCTAATAACAATCGTGCACTTATCACAAGATAATGCATATACATATTTTACATCACAACAACAGTATAACGGGTAGAAAACTTGCCTGAGTGTTCCCGGATAGACTTAAGCTTAGAGTGGGTCCGATAACCTATGAACAACAACATAATTCGGAATTAACCCACGGTCTCTTAAGAAACTAGACTTTAACCAATTGAACCCTAATGTTCGCTTATGGTCACTTCTACGCTTAACGAATCACATAAGTCGTTCGAGTACCCTTGGCTCCACCATTTTTAATAAATTAACCATTAAGAATTTTAAGGCGATTCTTTCGCGAGTACTCTACCAACTACCCAATCCACTTTACATAATTGTTTCATACTCCAATTAGTCATTTAAGGGCCTTAATCAAGGTTTCAAAGTAAGGCGAGGGGTAATGGTTCGTTCGTGAAATGCCGTTACTTAAAACGGTCGTTTCTCCTAAACCGTGCATCGGATTCAAGCGAACCACATATCAAAACGAAGCTTACGACATAATCTAACTAAAAATGGCAAAGTCACAGATTCAATAGTTAGCTCTCTGTCCCGAACACTAAGAACAAGCAGTTGTATGAAATTGGGCATTACGACGACTATGTTTACGCGATTACCAAGTTTTAAACCACTCCAAACAACCACCATTCAACTCACAACCAACAATACAACCAACCCTCATCCAAACCTTACTACATCAGTCCCCAAACCTCAAGATTTTCCAATTTATACAACCCCACACATGAACTACTAGCTATACTTAAGTTTCATTAACTATAAACAAGATTTCAACTTCCAAATCACTACAAATCCAATCCAAAGTCTAAACACACAAGCATCATGCTTCTCATTTACTATAACCATCAAAAACATCATAATACTCAAAGTAAAGTTAGGGTTTGGAGGTGTTATACCTTCCTTGGAGTGATTAGAGTAGCAAGGAAGTCTTAGGGAGCCTCCTACAAGCTTGATCTTTCCAAAGAAATCAAGAACACAAAGTTAGGTTTTGAAGTTTCTAAAAGTCAGATTGAACGAACTGTCAAAACGAGGGTTTTACCATGCTTATTTGAACTAGACTTGTGAACAAAAGTTGTAGGCCATCTCAATACCTTTCCAAAGAGCTATAGAATATACTATTTGAGTGAGTATTGAAGGAGATATGGTAGTTTGAAGTTGCTGCTCTTGTTTTGGCCGAGAGCTTTTGTTCTTGGAAAGCAAAAGTCAACTTCTAATTTGTGTTTTATGATTTGTTTTGCCTTGGCTTGGTTGCTACCTTTTGTTTGCTAATTAAATTGTTACCATGGTAAAAATTGTGTGGCTCACAATCAACCAACCAATCCTTCCCACTTTGTCATGCTCATGTCATCTGCTTATGTCATCTTGTTACACTTGTCCTTCTCTTGTTGGTGTGATGACATCATCATCCATTAACCTCTTTGATTAACCCCTAATTACTTGGCTAATGACCACTGATCTGTTATACGGTTCGCTTAACTTTCGTTCTCGTTTATCGTTTGAGGGATCATACCCGAGATCTTATTACTTGGGTTCCCCTAAACCTTTCTCAATATTTTATATTCCTTTTTATGATCCTCTCTTATAATCCTTAAATTAAATCCTTTTAATCATGTTACCTTATAGTCAATTCTTTGGTATCTGGTAGATTTTCGGGAAAAATCAAAGTGTTCGAATTTGGATTCTGACGATCTTTACATACACTTATTTACTTTATGGAATACTAATACGATCTTAGAATTTCCATAACAGTACTCCTATATAGCGTGGTTTGATAATTTTCCTTAATCAGCATTATCAGCAAAAGTTACTATTCATCCGTGTTTCAAAAATTCCAAAAATTGGGGTTATTACAGTCTCCCCTCCTTAAAAGGATTCCGTCCCGGAATCGGATAGAAAATGAATAGGGATGCTCTCTTAGCATTGCACTTTCTAACTCTCAAGTAAATTTTCCTACATTGTGGTTCTACCATCAAACTCTGACTAGTTTGATAACCCTTATCCTAAGCACTTGTTCCTTTTCAATCTATAACCCTTCCTGGTTGCTCCATATAGGTTACGTCTGGTTGCATGTTTATGCGCTCATATGCCCCTATTTGTCTGGCATCCGAATTACACTTCCTTAACATTGATATGTGGAACACGTTATGAACTTGCTACAGGTTTTGGGGTAGGGCTAGCTCATATGCTAACTTCCCAATACGTCTTAATATCTCCAAGGGTCCAACACTTCGTGGGCTTAGCTTTCCTTTCTTTCTGAACCACATCCATCTTTTCCAAGGGAATACCTATAACAGCACTAGGTCCCCTACTTCCTATTCCTTGTCCTTTCGTATCAATTCAACATACTTCTCATGTCCATCCTGGGCTACTACCAGCCGTCTTCTGATTAGATTTATTATATCCTTGGTCCTTTGGACCACTGCTTGTCCGAGCATCTTGCACTCTGCAATTTCATCCTAACATAAGGGAGATCGACATTGTCTTCCCTCAAGGATCTCATAAGGCGACATCTCGATAATGACATATGATCTATTGTCGTAAGAAAACTTAATCCGCGTTAAGTGATCATTCCAAATTCTTTCAAGTCTATTGCACAGACTCTCATCATAGCTTCTAGCATTATAGCTTTTGTTTCTCAATACTCCTTCTTTTCTGGTTCGTAAGCGTTACTATCTTCTGTACAGAATACTATTCTAGATATACCTTTACTCACTAGAGTTTTATAACCTTTTAATAAATGCGTGAACCTTAGTATCACGAATGCGTTTCCATTCCGAATACCACCATAATTGGTACCACTTCATCTCTAGCTGCCTCCATCTTCGAAAGCTTGGTCCTTCGTGTAGAAGTAAAAGAATTTATTGAGAGATCACTATGATCATGAACACTTGTTCTATTGCATAGTTAGTACAGAAGGTGGCCAGCCTTTAGTACTTGACAAGCAATTAAACAACATGTGGTATCCTACTAGGCTTCTATCACACAGATAGATAGTCATTCGACAATACCTCCCCTTCTGGAAGGGTTGTTCTTCTCAGCTTATACAAAATGAAAAGAAAAGAACGAATTGAAGAGTATTGTATATAAAAAAAACTTCCACAAAAGATCTGGCTTGGAATCTACCTCTGAACTATAGAGGTTTGTCACAAGAGAACAAAACATATATATGTATATATCTCAACATCAAGTATTATAGCATCGCAATTCACATGCATGAATAATTACTATTCTGTCCATCATTCTATGAACCCATGCTCTTGCTCGAGCTTATAAACAATCACCGTTAAAACTCCCTCGACAGCGAAAATCGAATCTGGGATTTCATTCTAGACCTCCTCGTTACTAGAATTTTATGCTTGCACCGCAACCTTCCTCGTATAGTAATACGACTCTCTATTGATAAGAAGAAATAAATATTCAATAGGTAGATAATCGACTTAATTAGTCTATCAATGATAACTTATCCATCACCACGACCCGATTAGTGGTACTTAATCTCAACATCCATTACCATACAACTCTCGCGGTTGTAATCGGCTCATTATTCAAAGAATCGTTGATGCATTACTATAGTCCACCACGGACCTACGGTAGTCATTCGTTTTCCATGAAGTTTTAATAGCTAACCATACGGAGTCCATTTATATCATATCGAATCCTTCTAAGGAGGTAACATAATCACCATTCATGATTAGTGAAGAACATTCCTGATCCTGACGTACATACATGACATGAAGTAGATAAAATTGCAGAAGAGTTTCAATCAAAGCAACGATAGCAGGCTAATACCAACCATATTTCTTTACCGGGAGACATGAAGCTCAAAGGTTCATTTAGTCCTTTCGTAACATGCTCCTGGCTTATCTCAAGATAGGACCTTCTAAGATAGAAAGCCCGCTCATGACGATTACATGAATTAAATCTTTACCAAACTACTATTACGGTTGAGTACCGCACAGTCATCAGAAGAAATGTCAATCTTTCACACCATAATACAACCTTCATGGAATTAACCATTATCACTGTATTCCTCTGGCACGAGCGCCGATGATTGTCCTCTTACACTTAAAGTGTTGGCCACCTCTTTGGCCTTTCCTGATAGTAAAATTTCCTTACAATCAATGTCATTTTAACCACCTCCAACTAAATTTTCTACCTCATTTTAATCACTGCTTATGTGAAAATGCTTCTCTTAAGTCCTGGTGAGAAAAAAATCACCATTTTTCCATAAGTCATTGCCTTAGTCTTTAGATGTGAACATTATCATGGCTGACTCTTGATCATACTTAGGACGTCTCTTATCTTGGGTCCTTCTTGTTTTCACCAATCTCGACCCTCATTGGATCGATCTATACTTTCTTATGGTTCAACACGTGCCCCACCTGGCATTATTATAATTACGTCATATTTCCTTCATCAAAATTTCTATTCTTGAGAACTTTGAATATTACCTTTCTCCTTGTAAAACCTCTAAGGTTATCCTTAAATCCTTTATCAGGTACACCCTAGGCACAGGGCATATCAAGATACCATTTACTAATACCAGAATCATTGTCTATATACTTCTGAAAAATTTCTCCACTGAACCTTAAAGGTTGTTGTTACCTAAATCCTTTCCAATTCATACTGTCAAAACTCATGATGTCCCTATTAAGGGTGAAATGCCAACCTTTATGCATTCCCCTAGGATTCATTTTAAGTTATCGGGGTTTTATCCTTAATTCCACCTTTAAAAGATACTTACACTCTTCCATGGATAAATCAAGTCATATATACTTGATAGATTACCTTATTCAATCATTCTCACTTCGATAGTCTATACTTAATTTCACAATAGCATCCTTATTCCAACTGAGGTCAATCCATATGGCCTCCAAAAGATAACAACGGTTTTTTTTTGCTTTGCTTGCCTAATTTGGTAATGACAACAGGGATGTTCTGGAAGATATTGGTCGTGTTCAACGTGAACTTCTTTTTAATAATTCCTTATTTACTTTTGTTGTTTATCTCAACAGTCATCTCAATGTTGGGATATCTTTCATACCTGGTGTCTCCCTTTCTGGGTATCAAGCCACTGCTCTTACACTTCACATTCTTGAAGGTCACTTCCTTCATCCAATTTTCCTAATTTTTACTTTCTTATCTCCTTAGTCTATCCGCGTCTCATTATTTATCCTTCGAACTATCTCAAGGTTTCCTCGAATCCTCCCAACTTACAGGGGATAAAATATATGTATCTCTTATGCCTTCAACCATCAATTTTAACTCATGGTGAATCACCCTCATCCTGACGATTACATACTTTTCTATTTCTATTGCTACGAGTCTTTAGGGTTTCCTCATACCCAACTCCCTTATCATTCCTCAAACTCTATTGCCTTTATATTCCTTTCCACTTCCGTTTCTTTTTATTTTCCTTTCTCTTATCATTATTTCATGAACCAACACAACATAAGCATTGATTTCAAACATCCCGTCATTCTGGATTCATGTCCTCAGAATGAATCTTGACAACTTTTACAACTTAGATTCATAATTCATCATACTCGTCTGCCTTTGTTCTGGCTCTAAAGCTTTTACACTATCTCCATAACCTTGGGAAATACTTTCCTGAAAACAATTGACTAAACTTAAATCAGTTTATTATAATCTCTTGCTCTGTGCCTTCCTTGGCCTTTCACCAGCGGGTGGCGTCTCTCTTAGGAGGGTAAGTGACAAAAACAGTCTTTTGTGATTCGTCAATCATTTAGAATCTCAAATGATTCCTATATTTCCTTTAGCCAGGCTCTTGCCTCGACTGGGTCAGCTTGTTCCTTGGAACTCTGAGAGCTTAGCGACTTAAAGGTCCTGAAAGAATTTCTCACCGCATTGTTTCCTCAGGGTGGTGGTTGGCGATAATAGTCTAAGTTCTGTCTAGAAAGGTCCATAAATTGTCGTATAGGAGTACCATCTCGGGTCTCCTTTCCTTACTCGATTCTGTTTCCTTAGTCTGAACGTTCCCTCCTCCTCCCCATAATCGGGGTCATCCTACATGTTTTAAATCCTCATTTTCCACTTCGTTATGTTATGGGTTCCTTCTATCTTGATGGCGACCTCCCTGACTATCACCTTCGGGGTTTGCCCTAAATCTTATTCCTCGAGCTATGGATTTCATCTAAGATCCAGTCCTTACGCTCTTAAACGTTTGGAACCCAAATTCTGTAGGAATACCTCGTTATTCCCTTATCAACTTTCTTGGTATTAATCTCTTCTCCAGTCATTGACTCTCTGCCTTCATTCATCACTTTTTCTTGGCACAATATGATCTTTTTCGATAATTCGGGCTGTATTGCAATCTCAAACAATGTTTCGGTACCGACTCCGGTTACCTTCACTTCTATTTCCATTTTCTCAAAATCTCTTATCAACTCCCCCAAAGACATTTTCATCTTGAGTCTCTCCTTTATACTAAGGGCATTAGCCACCATTTTGGCTTTCCCTGGATGATAAAGAATCTCATAATCGTAATCCTTGATTAGCTCTAACCACCTCCTCTGGCACATGTTGAGCTCTTTCTGCGTGAAAATGCACTAGAGCACTTATGGCTTGTGTAAATCTCGCACTTCTCTCCATACAAGTAGTGCCTCCAATCTTTAGGGAAAAACTATTGCCACGAGCCCAAGCTCGTGGGTGGGGATATCGAATTTTATATTCCCTTAATTATCTTGACGCGTACGCGATTACCTTGTTGTGCTGTATAAGAAGCACCCTAATTCCTTATGCGAAGCGTCACTACAAATCAAAAAAATCTCCTTTTTCCATCCGGAAATGCCAACATAGGAGCCGTCACCAACCTTTGCTTTAGTTCTTGAAAGCTGTTCTCGCATTTCTCTGTCCATTCGAACTTCTCAGTCTTATGAGTAAGCCGCGTTAAAGGGGCTACTATCTTTATGAACTTAAACGAACCTCCGGTAGTGACTGACCAATCCTACCTCTGGTAGTTTCCCTAACCATGGTTATCAATTCCTCAGTGGTCCTTTATTCATTCTTTTCAGGATCCCCCACGGGATCCTCCTCAGCAACAATCCCTTCTAGGACAACATCCTCAACCGCTACATCCTCAATATGAACATCATCCGGTCCTGTGTTAGGACGCTCTATCGGATCCACAATCTGATCTCCAATAAGTAATAAAACATCATCGCGCTGTTGCTCCTCAACCTCAGGGTTCGGAGTCCTGCTACCATATACGATAACGAACTACGCTTCTATCACGATATTTATAAGGGTTCCCATAAGGGTTTTAACTGTCAGTACTACGTTAGGTAGTCCGACTATGAACTTGGCAAGAGTCCTTATTATCTTAGTGAACTTATTATTTTAACGTCACATCATCTCTGAGGTTTATAACGCTTAGCTCTGATACCATTTCTGCAACATCCCCAAATCCGGGGTCGGGGATCCGGGTTGTCACGAGTTCCATTTCCCTTAATAATACTTAATCTTAATAATCAACCAACTACTGCGTACTGTGACCCCATAATATACAGACACACCACAAGTTATAGTCTCAGAGATGAATACCAAACAATAACACAAGTCATTTTATTCCACAATTATAAGTCATTACACCTCAAAAGGGTTTCTGAATAAATTTACATATTCTTTGCCATTATTACAATTCATAAATATACATAAGTCTGGTACATCAAAAGTTGAAAGCCTAGCCTATTGGTAAACCCTACCTCAGCTACAACGGCATCAACGCCTACAGGAAACTGCGAAACGTTTCCTATTCGCTCGCGAATTGGGAGCTTGATCCTGTTCATCTTGTCTATCTGTTGTTGTGTGATGAAAGAAGAAAGCAAGGGTGAGCAACAAGCCCACCGAAATAGTATGTATAATAATTTACAATATATGAGCATTCTTATAGTACTCAAGAAATTCTTGGTTAAGAATAAATGAACCAAGTTGATATCTTAACGCGACCAAGTCGCAAAATATTCAGTATATACATACATATATACTTTTCACAATCTTTGAAATCCTCTGACATGTATAATATACACAGAGTTCCAGTTTATAACTGTATAAAAATATCGTTGCAAGGTGATCTCATATATCTAACCTTGTCTCAACATTTTTCTGAAAATCTTTAACATGCATAAGATAATCATTTACTAGATATAAGTTCAAAAGATGAAGTTACAAGATACTCCAATATACTTATATCTTTTCCGAATACTACTTGAACTACCACCGTTCAAGTTATAATTAGTTTCAAAAGTTCATCACACTGATGAGACTACAAGATAAGACTTGAATAGATTCAATCTTTGAAATATCATTTGAAAGAAATGAAGTTACGAGATACTTCATTAAGTCCCGATATATATATACACCTATATATATATATACATTTCATACACTCCTTGAAAACCTCTGTTATGAAAATTATAAACAGAGTTGCAATATCCAATGAATTTTGGAAAGGAGAAAATCTTGGCATAAACCTGATATCTTGCTGATCAGGCAAAGATACCAATAAGTAACCTTTTCTACTAGTAGATGGATGAATCCCCCACTGGTCATCACCCTGGCCACATTAGGGCCTTATGATGGACTGCCACTCAGCCACTTTCGTAATGATGGACTCCCACTGAGCCACTTACACTTTCATGGACGCCCACTAAGCCCATGTTGCTTATGCCGACTTAAATAGATGGACTTACTTCCCGAACATTGGGCAAGTAATCAAAATGTTTTCTCAAAACAGCAACCTTGTTGCGAATATAAAATACACCACAGAGCCGGATCCCTCAGGTTTTGAGCGAGTATTTAAATCCCCTTCGAAAGGAAGATCTTAAACTTGAAAATGAGTTTTGGGATCCGCTCTAACTTTTAAAAATCATTTTGAAGACTCAAAAATATTTTAAAGAATGTTTAGAGTAATGTTGATTTAATGAAATAAATCAGTCCCGATATATGAGAAAATATTTGAATATTATTAATTAAATAATATTCCCATAAAGGATAATCTTTACAAATATAAATGAAGTAGAAGTTTTAAAAACTCATCCTTGAAATGAATAATAATTAATCAAAGATATACTTATACGAAAGTACTATCTTTATTTGAATAATCAAAAATAAGTTTGAAATATCGAACCATTATTCTTTAATAAAATAAAGAATATTATTTAATAAAATAAGCGGAGTCATAAGTCCTCGAATGAATATTCAAAATAATATCCATTAAATAAAATAAAGCAGAGTCATAAGTCCTCGAATGAATATCCAAGATAATATTCATTAAAAAAATAAAGTTATCGAATAAACCTTATTCGATTAATAGTTTTGAAAACTATATCCATATATATATAAATATATATATATATATATTATACTCGGAAACATCGACTCCTGGTTTTAGAAAAATATTCACCTTTGGGTCCCCTATACTAAGGGTATACGCAACTACTGCTTATCTCTAGCATAGGTATTATGCAACTTATAAGCATTTGATTCAACAATTAGATATCAAAATTACGAAACAGGCATGCATATAAATATCATATCACATGCTCCAATATATCGCAAGACTTGCTAATAACAATCATGCACTTATCACAAGATAATGCATATACATATATTTACATCACAACAACAGTATAACGGGTAGAAAACTTGCCTGAGTGTTCCCGGATAGACTTAAGCTTAGAGTGGGTTCGATAACCTATGAACAACAACATAAGTTGGAATTAACCCACGGTCGCTTAAGAAACTAGACTTTAACCAATTGAACCCTAATGTTCGCTTATGGTCACTTCTACGCTTAACGAATCACATAAGTCGTTCGAGTACCCTTGGCTCCACCATTTTTAATAAATTAACCATTAAGAATTTTAAGGCCATTCTTTCACGAGTACTCTACCAACTACCTAATCCACTTTACATAATTGTTTCATACTCCAATCAGTCATTTAAGGGCCTTAATCAAGGTTTCAAAGTAAGGCGAGGGGTAATGGTTCGTTCGCGAAATGCCGTTACTTAAAACGGTCGTTTCTCCTAAACCGTGCATCGGATTCAAGCGAACCACATATCAAAACGAAGATTATGACATAATCTAACTAAAAATGGCAAAGTCACAGATTCAATAGTTAGCTCTCTGTCCCGAACACTAAGAACAGGCAGTTGTATGAAATTGGGCATTACGACGACTATGTTTACGCGATTACCAAGTTTTAAACCACTCCAAACAACCACCATTCAACTCACAACCAACAATACAACCAACCCTCATCCAAACTTTACTACATCAGTCCCCAAACCTCAAGATTTTCCAATTTATACAACCCCACACATGAACTACTAGCTATACTTAAGTTTCATTAACTATAAACAAGATTTCAACATCCAAATCACTACAAATCCAATCCAAACTCTAAACACACAAGCATCATGCTTCTCATTTACTATAACCATCAAAACCATCATAATATTCAAAGTAAAGTTAGGGTTTGGAGGTGTTATACCTTCCTTGGAGTGATTAGAGTAGCTAGGAAGTCTTAGGGAGCCCCCTACAAGCTTGATCTTTCCAAAGAAATCAAGAACACAAAGTTAGGTTTTGAAGTTTCTAAAAGTCATATTGAAAGAAACGTCAAAATGAGGGTCTTACCTTGCTTATTTGGACGAGACTTGTGAACAAGAGTTGTAGGCCATCTCAATACCTTTCCAAAGAGCTATAGAACATACTATTTGAGTGAGTATTGAAGGAGAAATGGTAGTTTGAAGTTGCTGCTCTGGTTTTGGCCGAGAGCATTTGTTCTTGGAAAGCAAAAGTCAACTTCTAATTTGTGTTTTATGATTTGTTTTGCCTTGCCTTGGTTGCTACCTTTTGTTTGCTAATTAAATTGTTACCATGGTAAAAATTGTGTGGCTCACAATCAACCAACCAATCCTTCCCACTTTGTCATGCTCATGTCATCTACTTATGTCATCTTGTTACACTTTTCTTCCTCTTGTTGGTGTGATGACATCATCATTCATTAACCTCTTTGATTAACCCCTAATTACTTGGCTAATGACCACTGATCTGTTATACAGTTCGCTTAACTTTCGTTCTCGTTTATCGTTTGAGGGATCATACCCAGGATCTTATTACTTGGGTTCCCCTAAACCTTTCTCAATATTTTATATTCCTTTTTATGATCCTCTCTTATAATCCTTGAATTAAATCCTTTTAATCATGTTACCTTATACTCAATTCTTTTGGTATCTGGTGGATTTTCGGGAAAAATCAAAGTGTTCGAATTTGGATTCTGACGATCTTTACATACACTTATTTACTTTATGGAATACTAATACGATCTTAGAATTTCCATAACAGTACTCATATATAGCGTGGTCTGATAATTTTCCTTAATCAGCATTATCAGCAAAAGTTACTATTCATCCGTGTTTCAAAAATTCCAAAAATTGGGGTTATTACAATAGACAAGCATATATATTTGAACTGTAAATCATGGCATCAATATCACAAAGTATATATATAGCATGGATAGTATGAGATAGGGTTTCGAAAACTTGCCTCGAGTAATCGAAGTGGTATGGTCTCTGGTGTTTGGTTGGCGATCTATAAACAAGAACCAACGTTCTAAGTTAGTACGCGATTAACGTCTCGGTTTTATTAAGCAACTTTCGCAACTACTCAAGTATAACGAATCTCTGATCGTCACATTCTCAACACTTATATTCTCACTTTATAACATGGTCGAGTTTTGAAATCGATCGTTCGCTTTAGAAAGTCCATTTCGAGTTTTAAGCTCGAACGTGAGAAAACGCGCGTCAAAACTAGGTTTTTATGCGTTTCTCGCTTGCGCTCGCTTTACCAAAACATTTTTATAAAATCGAAAAATTAATATTTTCTTAAAGTTCTTTTTGGAAAGTCTTCTCTACTGTCATATCAACTTTTAAGTCCTTCAAAATCACCATGCAAGTCCTTCAAAATCACCATGCAAGTGGACTTAAGTGTAGTTGGCTAATCGCAGAAATGTTTTACACTAAAACGACCATAACTTCTAAACCGTAAATATCCTCATGATGATCTACACATGTATAGAAACTACAAAACAAGATCTATCTATTCATGGCCAGTGGTTTTCAAATTTTAACCATTTTCATGGCCGAATGTCCTGCAGAAAACAGATCAAGTGCAAGAATGCCCAAACTCAATATCTACTACTTGATCTTAACACAATCACTACCTATAACGATCATAAACACAAGTACTTCTCAAGCTCCACCCACATACACCTTATATGCTCTATCGAGTACCACATACATGGATTACAACTCAACATCTCAAGCCTTTAGCAAGAACATAATCAATACAAACTCAAACAAACACAATCCTTTGGATCTTAACACTACAACAAACATAACTCTTAAATCCAACCATAAAACCTTAAAGGGTTGAAATTTATACCTTCTTGGACACTAGGAAGGTTAGTTCTAGGATTATTGAGGATTTGTTTTCTTAGAAACCACTTAGAAGGGCTAGATCCTTAAGAAACAAAACTAAGAAACAAGTTAGAATTTCGGAGTTACTTTTCAGCACCTCATTCAAACATTTTTATAAAATTGAAAGAAAATAATTTGAGGCTGAAATTTGGTAAGAAGCTTACCCATGATATATAGAATCTATGGTAAAAATTTCATGATATTTGAATGAGTATATTTTGAGTTATGAATTTTTCTTTCTCCCTTGTTCAAAAAATCCGAACTGCTGGAATAAAAAATGGGAGAGCTTTAAGTGAGGGAAAAGGGGTTGTTTTCTTTTGTGGCTAAAGTGTGGGAGTGTATAATGAATATATGGGATGTATGCAGCAGATTTGACAATAATTTGGCAAAGGTATGGGTTGGTTTGATTGTGTGGTGAAGTGTGAAAAGGGAGAAGTATGGCTTGTGTACTTGTTTGTCTCCCATCACTATTCAACACTATTGCACTAACTATTCTAGTTAGCTTCTAATCATCTAGTTACACTCCTAACTACTAGTTAGGACTTGGTTATGCATGGTCAACTTGCATGGGATTTAATTTCTCATTCGTTTATTTATCGTAAATGCAATCGTCGTTCCATTTCGATAGTTTCCACATATAACGACTTGTTTCGTAGTGATTTCTTTTATCGCTTATAATCATATAACTAATTCCATTCCTTCTCTTGATCATAGAAACACCTTGATATATTATTTATTTCACGTAGTATTCCTGGTTATATGCCATTCTTTACGGATATGAAAACACGTAGTATAATCGTGAATCTTCGAATTCCGTCGGCTTTTACATTCACTTATTTTCCTCGATAAACAAGAATATGATCTCGGATTCTCAAAATTCCACTATTCATTTTATGATGATCCCCATACGTATTACTTAATCAGCTCAAGTTACTATTCACATAAGTTTTAAAATATTACAAAAATCAGGGTTCTTACAGTCTCCCCCCTTAATAGGATTCCGTCCCGGAATCAACTCACAAATAGATGGGGTACCTTTCTCGCAGGTGGCTCTCTAATTCCCAAGTCGACTCCTCGACCTTGGGATATCTCAACAAGACTTTGAATAGCTTGACACTCTTGTCCCTGAGTACTTGCTCTTTTCAACCAATGATTTCAACTGGTTGCTCAATGTAGGAAAGATCTAGTACTTACTCATGTTTCACTATATTCTTGGTATCCGTATTATACTTTCTCAACATTGGCATATGAAAAACACTATGAACCTGTTGAAGATTTGGAGGTAAAGCCAATTCGTATGCCACGGTTCTATTCATCACAAAATCTCAAAGGGCCCATATATCGGGAACTCAGCTTCCCTTTCTTTCCAAATCTCATCAGTCCTTCCTATGGTGACACTTTCAAAAATACCTGGTCACCCACTTCATACTCTCTGTCTTTTTGTGCTAAGTCGGCATATTTACGCTGTCGGTCTTGGGCTGCCGCTAAGCATCATATTATCAACTCAACTATGTCCCTCGTTCTTTACACCAAGTCGGGACCTAGTAACTTTCTTTCACCAACTTCATCCCAGTACAAGGGTGAATGGCACCTCCGACCATACATCGCCTCATGTGGGGGCATTTCTATACTCGCATGATAACTATGATTGTAGGCAAACTCTATCAAAGATAGGTGTTCATTTCAATAACCTTAAAAATCAATTACACAATTTCTCAACATGTACTCCAATGTCTGAATGATTCACTCACTTTGTCCATCGGTTTGGGGATGATATGCAGTACTCACATTCAGTTTGGTTCATAAGCATTCCTGAAAGCTCCTCAAAAAAAATCTGGAGTTGAATCGGGGATCTCTGTCAGATACGATAGCTATAGAGACTCCATGTTTTATCACAATTTCCTTGATGTATAGCTCTGCTAATCTATCCACCATGTAGGTTTTCTTGATTAGAAGAAAGTATGCTGACTTGGTCAATTGATATATAATTACTCATATTGCATCACGGTTAGCCTTAGCTCGGAGAAATCCTACCACAGAATCCATGGCTATTTGTTCCCACTTTCACATCGGAATTCCTAAGGGTTGTAGGAGTCCCCTCGGTCGCTGATGTTCCACCTTCACTCTTTAACAGGTCAAACACTTACTGACCCAATTGGCCACGTTTATTTTCATGTTGGGTCATCAATAATATTCCTTTGGATCTCGGTACATCTTGGTACCTCCCGGACGAATTGAATATCTAGAATTATGTCCTTCGCGTAAAATTTCATCTTTTAATTCTCGAACATTCGGAATCCAAATCCGGTTCGCATACCTCATAATTCCCTTCTCATCTTTCTCACATTTGACTTCTTCTTAGTCAAAGATTCTCGCTCTTCATTCGTCTTCTCTTCCTGACAATGTCCCATCTTTTCTAACAATTCCGGTTCTAATTTGATCTCAAATAGTCCATCAGTCCCTTTATCGGTGACTTCACCTCTATCTCCATCTCCTCGAGTACTCTCACTAGTTCCTCCGGCATTGTCAACATCTTGAGTCTCTCTTTACTATTAAGGGCATCGGCTATGACATTGGCCTTCCCTGGGTAAATATATACTTAAGGCTCCTCTGTCTCCTGTTGAGTTCTTTCTGAGTAAATATATACTTAAGGCTCTTATGGTCAGTGTAGATCTCACAATTTTCTCTGTATGGATATTGTCTCCAATTTTTCAAAGCAAAACTATTGCTGCTAATTTTAATTCATGAGTAGGGTATCTTACTTCATATTTTTTCAGCTGCCGTGAGGCATAAGAAACCACTTTCCCATGCTACATGAGCATGCATCATAATCCTTTATGTGACGCATCACTATAGATCATAAAAACACCCTTTCCATCGGGCAATGCCAGCACGAGGGCTGTTACCAAACTCCTTTTCAATTCCTGAAACTTTCCTCACATTTTTCATTCCACACAACCTTTTTCGTTTTGCAAGTAGGCCTAGTTAAAGGTCCTGATATCTTAGCGAAATCCTGTACGAACCTCTCATAAAACTGGTTAATTCCCAAAAAGTTCCTACTTCCGTAGGTGTGGTTATTCTTTCTCATTGGAATACTGCCTCAACATTGGTGGGGTCAACTAACACTCCTTCACTGCTCATCAATTGTCGTAAGATCTGAACTTCATTTTTCCAGAATTCGCACCTTGAGAATTTGGTAAACAACTTTTCTCTTCTTAATGCTTCTACCACTATCCTCAGATATTCCGCATGTTCTTCTTCCGTTTTAGAATAGACTAAAATATTATCAATAAAAATAATGACGCACACGTCCAAATACTTTTTAAACACTCGATTCACAAAGTCCACGAAAGCTACTGGGGCATTCTTTAGCCCAAACGACGTCACCAAGAACTCATAATGTTCATACCTCGTGCGAAATACGGTATTTGTCCCTTGTTTTAATCTTGAGTTGGTGATATCCCGTTCTTAGATCGATTTTCGAAAAGTGTACAACTCCTTCAAGTTGGTCAAACGAATCGTCAATTCTAGAGAGGGTATCTGTTCTTAATAGTCAGCTTATTCAGTTCCCTATACTCTATGCACAATCGCATACTGCCATCCTTCTTTTTGACAAACAATATTGGTGTGCCTCATGGTGACACATTAGGTCTCATCATTCCTTTGTTCAACAGTTCTTGCAACTGTGAAGTCAAATCTTTCATTTCAACCAGGGCTAGCCTATATGGGGCTTTTTGAAACTGATGTCATTCCTAATGCTAATTCGATAGCGAACTCTATCTCTCGGTCAAGTGATAATCCTGAAAGGTCTTTGGAAAACACATCCTCAAATTCGTTAACAACTGGTATGTCACGTATATCGGGGCTTCTCTCTTGGTACCCGCCACGTATGCTAAATACGCTTTGCTATCTTTCCTCAATAATTGCTTCGCTTGAGCAATATTAAAAAATTTATGGGTCTGACGCTGACCCTTAATCACAATTTCCTTGCCTTAGGCATTCGGATTTTAACTTTCTTTCCTTTATAATCAATCTGAGCACCATTGCTCGACAACCAATCCATTTTTAAGACCACACCAAATTCTCTCAGCCTGAAAGGAATTAAGTCCAACTTAAAGTCCTTCCCTCCTAGTTCCCACTTGCAGATTAGATGAATCTTATTAATTGGAACAACCTCTCGATTCACTATTTCTATTCATAATAATTCCCGTATTGGAATCACATTAAGTTTTAACTTGGCCAAAAATCTCGCGATATAAAATACTTAGTTGCTTCAGAATTAAACAGAATATTTGCAGTAACCAAATTGGGTAAAAGGTTACCTGCTATCACGCCCTAGCTGGGTTGGGGCAGTTGCTAGAATAATGTCCTGGTTGGTTGCAATTAAAGCACCTCAGTAGCTCTTTTCCCAAATTACATACCCCGGGATGTTTCTCCCCACATGACTTATGATCTGGTAGGGGTGACCGAAACTGGTTATGAAACGTAGTCCTATATTGACCACCTCCCTGGGCGATACTCTTGCTTACCGGTTCGCTAAACCCGGTGCCCACTGCGAGTTGGGACACCGCTCCCCTCTCAGTCCTAATCAGAAACTTCTGTTTATCACTCTGCCGCCTTGGCTTCAGAACTCCTCTTCTTGCTCTCTTCCTCTTTTTGACTTTGCTCACTCTCTGCCTCTACAATCGAGGCAGTTTTGCACATAGTCTGTTATATCAAGTAATGACACTCGGTCCTGAATCCATTGTTTCAGCCCTTGCTGAAATCTCCTTGCCTTTTTCTCTTTCGTGTTCACAAACTCTGGCACGAATCTCGAAAGTTCAATAAATTTGGCTTTGTACACAGCCACTGACATCTTATCTTACTTAATCTCTAGAAATTTCAACTCCATCTGAGCCTCAATAAACCTGGGAAATACTTTTCCCCATGTGATAATCACATCAGTCTCCAGGGTTCCTTTAGGTTCCCACTAATAATTTGCTTCTCCTTTCAACATATAATTGGTGAACACAGTCTTTTGCGTCTCTTCTATGGGCACTATTTCAAAGCTCTCTTCCATTTCTTTCAGCCAAGCTCTGGCCTTAACAGGTTATCAGTCCCTTGAAATTTCTGGGGGTTTTAACAACTTAAAGGCCTTAAAGACATTAGTAACTGGAACATGATCAACCTCGGTTGAGGGTGACAATTTAAATTCTCTCGAAGAAGATTTATAATTTGGTCCATGGGGTTTCCGCTCTTGCCTTCCCCCTCATTAGTATCCATAGTTTCTTCTTCATTGTAATCCTCTAAGTCGAATTCATTATATTCGACTTCCTCATTTTCTTGGTTATTTTGGTTTACCAATTCAGCAGGGTTTGCTCTAGTTTCTCAATATGTCAGTGTGGCATCGTTATGCTAATATAAAAGATCACCAATATAACTTTATTCGCGTCTCTACTCATTATGTTAAAGTCTCTTAATAACTCGCTTTGTCACAAATACATTCTTCATTCCTCTTTAGTTACTCGCAACGTTGTGCCCATGCACCTGATTTGATGCGTTAACAAAAGATGACATCCTGTCAAGAATATACACGTAACTCCTAGTGACATCCCACTCTTGGAATTCCGCGTCAGACTTATTAGTCTTCTCCTCCAGTAGTTCGGAGCTTGCTGCGTCGATTGCAGGAGCATGAAACTTTTCAGAAATTATTCTGTCGATTCTCGCTTTCTGTGCCGAACCATAATGGCTTAACAGACGAAATGATTTCGTATTATCGCATAGCATTCTCATCTTGGGACACGGTAAAATCTTCCTTATAGGACATAAATTCCTCAATGGTATAGCGAATACCCTTCTTGGTAGAATCGTTGTTCATCATGTATTGAACCCTTATTACCGGAACAATACTTTCAACCAATTCAGGTAATGTAATAACCTTAATAGTAAAAGAATTAAGCATGTTGATTCTTGCCTAATATGTCTCCTCAAGGACACTCTATAAAGAGCTATGAGTGGCAAGACTCGGGTTTTCCAATCAACCCATGGTATTGGGGTATCGTCTTCATCCCACTTTCTCCGGAGACTTAGCTCCACTTTTATATCAACATTATAAAAAATCATATACAATTTTCTCCTTTCCTCATTCTGTCGATCTTAAACGATTCCATCAATTTCCGTATAACACTTCACATAAACACTTCAACATAACTCCCGGTAGTCCATCAACAAACTCTATCGGCTCAACCAATGGACTCTCTTTTGCATACAACTCTTAGCACTCTTTTCTCTGAGTGCTACAACTCATTATCTTCCCTTAATGTTGGCTTTTCAATCGACTGTTAATAACTCAACCAATGCCTCAACTCTTAAGGCTAAGGTCCCCTTGGGTACTACTATCGCGACTACTCCATAGTAACCCGACTACGAACTCGATGAGAGTTCTTGTTAACTTTTAGATCCTCAGTCTACCCATTTTACTCTTACTGTTTCCAAGAGTTATAACCTTTGGCTCTGATACCATTTCTGTAACACCCCCAAATCCAAGGTCGTGAATTCGGGTCGTTACGATCACTTATTAGTTAAATAATTCTCTTTTCATAATATTACTCGACCTTTTATTCAAACTCACACACACAGGTTATATGCTTGGAAACAGTATCAAATAAATCATCTCCACTTATCTACCTGACGGGGCTGGCGTACAAAAAGCCTACGGAACTCACGAGCGTTCCTTACCCGCCTACGGACAGCAGTCCTAGTCTGATCCATGCTGGTAGTCTGTTGTAATATGATATATAAAAGCAAGGGTGAGCATTATAGCTCAGCAAGGTATATATCCCCATAATTAAGTATGTAAGGATAAATAAAACCAATAATTATACTTTGTATCTCCAAAGCGTTCTGAAAGTTTATATGCTTGTCAAATTTATAATATTCTCAAAATCAACTACAATAGTATATCCACTGAATACTTGTATTCATCTCTTTCTCAAAATCATTTTATACTCGTACTCATTTTATTTCAAAATCTCAAGATGTTACTCGAACCAAGATTCTCAAATGGGTGTGATATATATTCATCAACATCCCAATTTAAAACTCAGCCTTATCGGCAGATTTCTCAAATGGATTTGATATATATTCATCAATATCCTTGTTTAAAACTCAGCATTATCGGCTCTCTGTTGTATATTTCACAACAGTTTTTCCAAAATGGAAGAAAGGGACTATACTGGAATAAACCACATATCGGTGATCAGCCGAATACGAAATTTTCTCTACTAGTAGAAGGAATACAAACCTAGCCGCCTTTGGGCTCATCAAGATACTACACGGTGGTTTCCCATTATCGTACAAGTCTGAAAGTCAATGGTCACATAGACCATATAACCGTACAATGCGCCACTCCGCGCTTGCATAATGCGCCACTCCGCGCCTGGTCACTGCCCGATACCACTCCGTGCCGGGCAGGCCACATTCCAGTCCCAAAACAATTATATCTTTTGCTCAAAATCCTTTTTCGAAGGAATAGGTCGTTAAAAGTTGACCTGTAAATAAGATGATTTATTCATTACTTTTAACTCAATTGATCTTTGGGAGTTGTCGGAGTTTTAAATTTAAAATAATTTTCAAATCCCTATCTGTAGTAGGGTGACACATATATTACTCACTTGTCCTTTATTGAACGAGAAAGCAAAACTCTTATGCTTCTAGACTAAGTTCCCTAAGGTTTTGATACGTTTCAAATGATTAATCTCTTTCAAGAGTTTTGAATAATTTAGAAAGTACCTTTGGGAACTATGTCTATTTTTAAATAAGTTTTTAGAAGTCCGAAGATATTAAATATCTAAGGTCTCATAATAATTTAAGAGGGATTCAATGAATTGATAAAATCTTATAAATAAAACATCTTTGTATAAGGTTCAATGAATTGATAAAAACCTTATATATAAAATATTTCTGATATGGTTCAATGAATTGAAAAAATCTTAAGTACAAAGTACTTCTAATTAAGGTTCAATGAATTAATAAAAGTTAAATACAAAATATTTCTGAATGAGGTCCAACGAATGGAGACACCTTAATCAAATAATCAAAACAGGGTTTGGTATCCTATAATTGCTCTTTGAGTAGTTAAATCTTTATTAAATAACGTGAAATGATTTATAAACTATTTAGTATATTTTTAAATACTTTCTGGATATTTAATAATCCCTTAAGTATCGCTTTATAAAATAATCAATCAAGTAAGGGTGTCCCTTAAATGAATAAACCAATATTTCTCGAAGTTTATGTTAAAATCTCAACCGTTCGCTTGATATATATTACGCAAACGAACTTTGTTTATCGAAATAGAAATCTTTCGCGTCCGGCTCTCTCCGGAATTAAATCGCTATTAAAATATCTCCGACTCCCATTATCATATATTATATTTGAAATACGTTTCAATTTCTCATACTCGTGTAAAACGAAATTTGTCTTCGTAACAATCGCATAATTCGTATGCATTGATATCATAGACAAGCATATATATTTGAACTTTAAATCATGGCATCAATATCACAACAATATATATATAGCATGGATAGTATGAGATAGGGTTTTGAAAACTTGCCTCGAGTAATCGAAGTGGTATGGTCTCTGGTGTTTGGTTGGCGATCTATAAACAAGAACCAACGGTCTAAGTTAGTACGCGATTAACGTCTCACTTTTATTAAGCAACTTTCGCAACTACTCAAGTATAACGAATCTCCGATCGTCACATTCTCAACACTTATATTCTCACTTTATAACATTGTCGAGTTTTGAAATCGATCGTTCGCTTTAGAAAGTCCATTTCGAGTTTTAAGCTCGAACGTGAGAAAATGCTCGTCAAAACTAGGTTTTTATGCGTTTCTCGCTTGCGCTCGCTTTACCAAAATATTTTTATAAAATCGAAAAATTAATATTGTCTTAAAATTCTTTTCGGACAGTCTTCTCAACTGTCATATCCATTTTTCATAATTTTTCCAGAATCTGGAAATTATTTTAAGTCCTTCAAAATCACCATGCAAGTGGACTTAAGTGCAGTTGGCTAATCGCATAAATGTTTTACACTAAAACGACCATAACTCCTAAACCGTAAATATCCTCACGATGATCTATAAATGTATAGAAACTAAAAAACAATATTTATCTAGTCATGGAGAGTGGATTTCAAATTTTAACCATTTTTATGGCCGAATGTCCTGCAGAAAATAGATCAAGTGCAAAAATGACCAAACTCAATTTCTACTACTTGATCTTAACACAATTACTACCTATAACCCTCATAAACACAAGTACTTCTCAAGATCCACCCACATAAACCTTATATGCTCTATCTAGTACCACATACATGGATTACAAATCAACATCTCAAGCCTTTATCATGAACATAATCAATACAAACTCAAACAAACACAATCCTTTGGATCTTAACACTACAACAAACATAACTCTTAAATCCAACCATAAAACCTTAAAGGGTTGAAAGTTATACCTTCTTGGACACTAGGAAGGTTAGTTCTAGGATGATTGAGGCTTGGTTTACTTAGAAAACACTTAGAAGGGCTAGATCCTTAAGAAACAAAACCAAAAAACAAGTTAGAATTTCGGAGTTACTTTTCAGCACCTCATTCAAACATTTTTATAAAATTGAACGAACATAATTTGAGGCTGAAATTTGGTACGAAGCTTACCCATGATATAGAGAAGCTATGGTAAAATTTCATGATATTTGAATGAAGATATTTTGAGTTATGAATTTTTCTTTCTCCCATGCTCTGAAAATCCGAACTGCTGGAATGAAAAATGGGAGAGCTTTAAGTGAGGGAAAAGGGGTTGTTTTCTTTTGTGGCTAAAGTGTGGGAGTGTATAATGAATATATGGGATGTATGCAGCAGATTTGAAAATAATTTGGCAAAGGTATGGGTTGGTTTGATTTTGTGGTGAAGTGAGAAAAGGGAGAAGTATGGCTTGTGTACTTGTTTGTCTCCCATCACTATTCAACACTATTCCACTAACTATTCTAGTTAGCTTCTAATCATCTAGTTACACTTCTAACTACTAGTTAGGACTTGGTTATGCATGGCCAACTTGCATGAGATTTAATTTCTCATTCCTTTATTTATCGTAAACGCAATCGTCGTTCCATTCCGATAGTTTCCACGTATAACGACTTGTTTCGTAGCGATTTCTTTTATCACTTATAATCCTATAACCAATTCCATTCCTTCTCTTGATCATAGAAACACCTTGATATATTATTTATTTCACGTAGTATTCCCGGTTCTACGCCATTCTTTACGGATACGAAAACACGTAGTATAATCGTGAATCTTCGAATTCCGTCGGCTTTTATATTCACTTATTTTCCTCGATTAACAAGAATATGATCTCGGATTCTCAAAATTACACTATTCATTTTATGATGATCCCCATACGTATTACTTAATCAGCTCAAGTTACTATGCATAGAAGTTTTAAAATATTATAAAAATCAGGGTTCTTACAGAGGCTGCCACATATTCAGCTTCCATAGTTGAGTTTGCAATGCATTTCTGTTTCACTCTCCTCCATATTACGGCTCCACCTCCCAAAGTAAAAACATATCCCGAGGTGGATTTTCTCTTATCCTTATCTATCTGGAAATCTGAATCAGTATATCCCAGAGGCAATAAATCAGAGGACTTGTAAACTGACATATACTCCTTAGTCCTTCGCAGGTACTTGAGTATTGTTTTTACTGCACTCCAATGTTCCTGTCCTGGGTTTAACTGGTATCGACTAACAATGCCCACGGAAAAGCAGATATCAGGCCTCGTACATAACATATCATACATTAGGCTTCCACATGCCGAAGCATAAGGAACTTCCTTCATGTTCTCTATCTCCTTAGGTGTCGAAGGGCACTGACTCTTTGATAGAGTAATTTCATGTCTGAAAGGTAAATTACCCTTCTTGGAGTCCTGCATGTTAAAATAAGCTAATACGTCATCTATGTAGGGCTCCTGAGAGAAAGCCAACATCCTTTTCTTGCGATCCCTTATAACTTTGATCCCAAAGATGTATGTTGCTTCACATAAGTCCTTCATTTTAAATTGTTTGAACAACCATGCCTTTATTGAAGACAACATCTTAACATTGTTTCCAATGAGTAAAATGTCATCAACATATAGTACTAGAAAAACCACTGCATTCCCCTCACATCTCTTATACACGCATGCTTCGCTTGGACTTTGATCAAATCCATACGACTGGACTACCTGATCAAAACGAATGTTCCAATACCTAGAAGCTTGTTTAAGTCCATAAATAGACCTCTTAAGCTTATATACAAGATAATCTTGGCCTTCTTTAATGAATCCCTCTGGTTGCTGCATATAGATGGTTTCTTCAAGACTTACTAAGGAAAGCTGTCTTGACATCCATTTGCCAAATCTCATAATCGAGATGAGCTGTAATAGATAAAAGAATATGGATTGACTTAAGCATGACTACCGGCGAAAAGGTTTTCTCATAATGGATACCTTCTTTCTGAGTATACCCTTTCGCAACAAGTCTTGCTTTCCAGGATTTCACCTTTTTATCTAATCCCCTTTTTTTCTTGTAGATCCATTTATATCCAATAGGTTTTATACCTTTGGGTGGTTCCACAAGCTCCTAGACCTGATTAGAATACATTGATTCCATCTCAGATTCCATCGCCTTTTGCCCAAGATCTGCATCTTTGTCTTTTACTGCCTCTTCCTATGTACGGGGATCATCATCATGTTCACCAGAGACCAAGTCTGAAGACTCTCCCAAAAACATGAATCTATCAGGCTGTTGAACAACCCTCCCACTACGATGAGGAACTGGTGTGGTATTAGTGACAGGTTGTACATTTTGTTGTGGTTGTTCTACTTGTACTACAGCTTCATGGGTATTATCTGTCCCTCCCACTAGTTCCTCTAAAACGACACTACTCAAGGGTTTGTGATTCATTATATAGTCCTCCTCTAAGAATCTTGCATTGGTGCTAACAATGACATCCTGATTCTTCGGATTTTAAAATAAATAACCTTTCATTTCCATAGGGTAGCCTATAAACAACTTTACTTCTATACGAGATTCTAACTTAGTCGCGTTCTTGTTCAGCACATGTGCTGGACAACCCCATATCCGAATGTGTCTTAGACTCGGTTTGTCCCCAGTCCACAATTCTAAGGGGGTTTTAGGAACCGACTTAGAAGGTACTAAGTTCAGAAGATAAGCTGCTGTCTCTAAGGCATGTCCCCAAAATGACTTGGGTAAATCCGAATAAGTCATCATCGATCTAACACTCTCTAAAAGAGTCCGGTTCCTTCTCTCTGCTACACCATTCTGCTGGGGTGTTCCTGGTACAGTTAACTGGGATTCTATCTGAATGTGTCTTAGACTCGGTTTGTCCCCGGTCCACAATTCTAAGGGGGTTTTAGAAACCGACTTAGAAGGTACTAAGTTCAAAAGATAAGCTGTTGTCTCTAAGGCATGTCCCCAAAATGACTTGGGTAAATCCGAATAACTCATCATCGATCTAACACTCTCTGAAAGAGTCTGGTTCCTTCTCTCTGCTACACCGTTCTGCTGGGGTGTGCCTGGTGTAGTTAACTGGGATTCTATCCCATTTTCTGATAAATATTCTCTAAATTCTCTAAGCAAGTATTGGCCACCACGATCTGATCGTAGTGACTTGATACTTTTATTAAGTCGCTTCTCCGTTTTAGCTTTGTACTCTTTGAACTTATCAAAGCACTCAGACTTACGGCGTAACAAATAAACGTACCCATATCTAGAATAATCATCAATGAAAGTGACGAAATACTCATAACCACCTCTTGCTTGGATATTCATGGGTCCACATAAATTAGAGTGAACCAATTCTAACACTTCTTTGGCTCTATTCCCCTTTGCCTTGAAAAGCCTATTAGTCATTTTACCTTCCAAGCAGGACTCATAAACTGGAAATGGCTCCACTGCCAATGAGCTTAAAGGCCCGTCTACTACCAGTCTTTGAATCCTCCTCAAGTTAATATGACCTAATCTCAAGTGCCAAAGATATGTTTGGTTCAAACTAGAAGGTTCCTTTCTTTTAGTAGAGGTAGAAGATGTGTTGTTTAATTCCCTATATTGCAGTTACAGTGCAGGTTGACCAGGATTAATTATATACAAATTGTCTTGCAATGTACCAGAATATATAATTCGTTTATTCATCATAATAGAAATATTACGATCCAAACAAACATTATAACCATCCAAAGCAAGTTTAGAAACCGAAATTAAATTCCTTCTAAAAGAAGGTACATAAAGATAATTGTTCAAAACCAAAATCCTATCAGAACCAAAAGATAAATGAATAACTCATACTGCAACTACTGCTAATTTCATAGCATCTCCCATGAACACGTATCAGTGGTTCATGTATCTCCCCTGCATAGAATTACAAACATGATCAGTGGCTCATGTATCTACACACCAAGTGTTCATAGATATAGTCGCTATAAATGTTTCTGTAACTAGAGAAAGAGACATACCAGTATTGTTTGTCTTCTTAGGAAGAGGAAAATCCTGTTTCCAGTTACCTGACTGCTTGCACCTAAAGCACTTTCCCTTAGGCTTTTTCACACCACCTTGACCTCCCACTACCTTCATAGCTTTCTGTGTCTGAGCCTTTTTCTTCTTCTTTGTACCTTTCGGCTTAGAGGAAGAACCTTTCTCAGCCACATTCACTTAAACACTCTGCCGAAATAATCCTTCAGCTGCCTGAAGTTCTGTCAGCAGTTCCGCGAGACTATACTGCCTCTTGTTCATGTTGTAATTCAAGCGGAACTGCTCAAAACTCTTGTACAAGCTCATAAGGATTATGTCAATCTGGGTTTCCCCGTCAAGTTCAGCACCAAGGATCTCTATCTCATTCAGATATGACATTATCTTGAGAACATGATCCCTTACAGGTGTTCCTTCAGCCATCTGAGTGTTTATTAAAGCCTTCATGGCTACATGCCTAGCAGCCCTATTCTGATCTCCAAAAAGATCCTTGAGATTAAAAGCATATCTGAAGCAGTGGCCATAGACTCATGCTGATTCTGCAAAACATTCGACATTGCTGCCAGAATATAACATAGCGACATCTCATCAGCCTTAATCCACCACTTATAATACTCTTTCTCATCTTCAGGAGCATCAGCAGCAGGCTGATCAGACTTGGGTTCATAAGTACAAAACTTGTACTCATCAGCAGTCAACACAATGTCCAAATTTTGTTTTCATTCAATATAGTTAGGTACGGTAAGTTTATTATCCTTAAGTATGGTGAATAGTGGATTAAATCCCATTTTATCCTGAGAATCATGCATTTAAAAACATCACATTACACATAAATAAGGGTGCATTAAATATTAAGACTTATCAATTATTAAAATTAAATGCACTAACATTTAAATACCATAAGTTTCTGGTACGCCATGATGTGTGACATGTATACCACCTAAATTTGTTTAAATGTTACTTCGGTCCTATTACTAAACAATACGCCACGTTGGGGTGGTCTATATTATTTTTCATAGCTAAGTGTATACCATCATCAAATCTTAAATTATTCGAAATCTATGGAACTTGGTACGCCACGATGGGTGGCGTGTGTAACACCCCCAGATCCGGGGTCGGGGATCCGGGTTGTCACGAGATCCATTTCCCTTAATAACACCCAATCTTAATACACAATCAACTACTCTGTACTGTGACCCCACAATAAACACACACCACACGTTATAGTCTCAGAGATGAACATCCACAAATAATCACAAGTCGTTTTATTCCATAATTATAAGTCAATACACCTTAAAAGGGTTCTGAATAAATTTACATTTCTTTGCCATTATTACAATTCATAAGTATACATAAATCTGGTACATCAAAAGTTGAAGCCTAGTCTATTGGTAGTTCCCTACCTCAGCTACAGTGACTTCAATGCCTATAGGAAGCTGCGGAACGCTTCCTATCCGCTCGCGAATTGGGAGCTTGGTCCTGTTCATCTTATCTATCTGATGTTGTGTGATGAAAGAAGAAAGCAAGGGTGAGCAGCAAGCCCACCAAAATAATATGTATAATAATTAACAATATATGAGTCTACTCATAATACTCATGAAAGTCTTGGTCAAAAGAAATGAACCAAGTTGATAACTTAATGCGATGAAGTCGCAAAATATTCAGTATATATATATACATATATACTTTTCAAAATATTGGAAGTCCTCTTCCATGCATAATATACACAAAATCCCAGTGTATAACTGTATATAAAAAAAATATCGTTGCAAGGTGATCTCATATATCTAACCTTGTCTCAACGTTTTTCTGAAAATCTTTGTCATACATAAGACAATTATTAATTAGATATAAGTTTAAAAGATGAAGTTACCAAATACTTCACTACACTTATATCATTCCCAAATACTACTTGAACTACCACCGTTCAAGTTACAATCAATTTCAAAAGTTCATCCCACTGATGAGACCACAAGATAAGACTTGAATAGATTCAATCTTTGAAATATTATTGAATGAAAAAGTTATGAGATACTTTCTTTAGTCCCGATATATATATATCCACACATATATACCCCTTTAAACATTTCCTGGAACCTCTGTTATGTAAAGTATGAACAGAGTTTGAAACATCCAATGAATTTTGGGAAAGGAAAAGAATTTTTGGCATAAACCCGATATCTTGCTGATCAGGCAAAGATACCAATAAGTAACCTTTTCTACTGTAGATGGATGAATTCCTCACCGGTCATCACCCTGGCCGCATTAGGACCTCGCGCTAGACCGTACCCCGGCCCCTCACGCGTTGATGGACTGCCACCCAGCCACTTACACAATAATAGACCGTACCCCGGCCTGTCGCTTATGCCGACTCAATTAGATGGGCTTACTTCCCGAACGTTGGGCAAGTAATCAATTCATTTACCAAAACTGCAACCTCGTTGCGAATATAAAAATACACCACAGAGCCGGATTCCCCAGGTTTTTGAGCGAGTATTTAAATCCCCTTAAAAAGGAAGATCTTAAATATAAAAAAAAATTTTGGGATCCGCTCTGACTTTTAAAAATCATTTTGAAGACTCGAAAACACTTTAAAGAGTGTTTGGAGTAAGGCTGATTTAATGAAGTAAATCAGTCCCCAGAATATTTAGAAAATGACTGAATATTATTATTTAATATAATATTCCCATAAAGAATAATCTTTATAAAAATAATTGAAGTAGAAGTATTAAAACTTATACTTGAAATAAACATTAAATAACCAAAGATATACTTATATGAAAGTATTATCTTTATTTGAATAATCGAAAATAAGTTTGATTATTAACACCTTATTCTTTAATAGAATAAAGAATATAATTCAGCACATAATCGGAGTCATAGATCCTCAAATGAATATTCAAATAATATTCATAATAATATAAAAGAGTCATAAGTCCTCGAATGAATATTCAAATAATATTCAGATAAATAAATAAAAGAGTCATAAGCCCTCGGATAATATTCGAAATAATATTCAATAATAAAATAAAGTTTCAAGTTATCGAATAAACCTTATTCGATTAATAGTTTGGAAAACTATAACCATATATATATATATAAATATATATATATAAATATATATATCCATATCCATATAAAATCTACTCGGGATCCTCGACTCTCGGTTTTAGAAAATATTTTCACCTTTGGGTCCCTATACTAAGGGTATATGCAAGATACAACTATCCTCTAGCATAGGTATTATCAAATGAACCAACAGATATATATTTCAAGAATATGAAACAGGCATGCATATATACCATATTAGCATACTCCAATATATTGCAAAATTTGCTAATAACAATCATGCAATATCACAAGATAATGCATATACATATATTTACATCACAACAACAGTATAACGGGTAGAAAACTTGCCTGAGCGACTTGGGGGTGAGAAAGGCTCGGGACGAGTCTGGTAACCTATAAACAACAAGTAAGTTGGAATTAAACCAAAATCACTTGTAAATCTATACTTTAACTAACTTAGACTCTAACGCTTGTTTTGCGCTCACCGATTTGCTTAAGTCACTCGGGTACCCTCGGCTCCACCATTTTTAATAATTTAATCTTTACGAGTTTTAAAGCGATTCCTTCGCGAATGACTTACCAACTGCCTAACACACTTACCATAAATGTGTCACACATTAATTAACCCTTTTTGGTCTTTAACCTACATTCCAAAGTAAGGCGAGGGAAAAAGTTTCGTTCGCGAAACGCCGTTACTTGAAACGGTCGTTTCTCCTAAACCGTAAATCGGAATCGGACGAACTACATATCAAAACGAAGCTCGTAACATGAGCTATCTAAACATGGCAGTGGTCACAATCTAGCAGGGGGTTCTCGGGTCCTAATGCTATGCACAAAAACAGTCCAAAGAAAATCGGACGTTACGACGGCTATGTTTACGTGATTTCCAAATTTCAACCCATTCACAAACAACCCAAATCAACCTCAAATCCAACATACAACCATCCTCCATCCTTATCACATCATAAAAACCCCAACCAATTCAATTTAACCATTCATACTTATGCTTAAACTTTACTTTAATCATTCTTAAGTTTCTTTAAATCAAAACCACAAAATCACCATTTCATTTCACTACCATTCCAAATCTCAAACTCTAATCATAACAACAACTACAATAACATCCTACTCATCAAAATCACCTTATAATATATATGAACCTAGGGTTTGAAAATGGTATACCTTCCTTGAAGTGGTGGGTTGAGCTAGGAAGCCTTAAGAAGCTTGGAGAAGCCTTAGGAAAGCTTGGATCTTTAAGAAAAACAAGAAAAAGTTCAAGTTAAAAACTTGAAAACACTATTCATTGTCTTCTTCATTGATTAAATGAAGAAGTTAGAGAAAGAATTAAAGTCTTAAACTCATGATATAGCCATAACTAAGCATAAGGATGATTAGGGAATTTTCTTACCAATTAAGGATGCTTGGATCTTGATTTTTGAAAATTTAAGCTTTGAAAAATGCAAAAAGCCGAGAGCTAAAATGAAGAACAATGCCTTGGCTGATTTTTTGATTTTTGATGAAATGATTTGCTAGCTTGGTTGGCTTGGTTTTGTTTTTGATTTAGCAAATTACTACCTTGCCCTTGAATTTGTGTGGTCCTTAATCAACCACACCTCCCTTCTTCCCATGTCATGCTTACCTCATCCTCATGATGTCATCCTTCCTTCCTTGTATTCTTTCTATTGGTTGGATGACATCACTCCCATTAATCCCTTTGATTAGCTTCCTAATCGTTTGCCTAATGACCGCTGATCTGTTGTACGGTTCGCTTAACTTTCGTTCTCGTTTATCGTTTGAAGGATCATACCCGGGATCTTATTACTTAGGTTCCCTTAACCTTTCTCAATACATTATATTCCTTTTTATGATCCTCTATTATAATCCTTTAATTTAAATCCTTTTTATTCTGTTACCTTATACTCAATTCTCTCCGTATCTTGTGGATTTCCGGGAAAAACCAAAGTGTTCGGAATTGGGTTCTGACGATATTTACATACACTTATATACTTCATAGAGTTCTAATAAAATCCCAGAATATCCATAACAGAACCCCTACATAGTGTGGCGTGAAAAGTTTTCTCATTCAGCTAAAACACTATTCACAAGGGTTACAAAAAGTTGAAAAATTTTGGGGTTATTACAGTCTCCCCTCCTTAAAAGGATTCCGTCCCGGAATCAGATAGAATTCAAATGGGGATACTTTCTTAGCATTACACTTTCTAACTCTCGAGTCAATTTTCCCACATTGTGGTTCTGCCACCAAACTCTGCCTAGTTTGATAATCCTTCTCCTGAGCACTTGTTCCCTTTTCACTCTACAACCCTTCCTGGTTGCTCCATATAGGTTACGTCTGGTTGCATGTCTATGCGCTCATATGCCTCTATTTATCTGGCATCTAAATTACACTTCCTTAACATTGATACGTGAAACACGTTACGACCTGCTACATGTTCGGGGTTAGGGCTAGCTCATATGCTAACTTCCCAAACGTCTTAACATATCCAAGGGTCCAATAAATTGTAGACTTAGCTTTCCTTTCTTTCCGAACCTCATCAATCCTTTCCAAGGGATACCTATAACATTACTAGGTCCCCTATTTCATACTCTTTATCCTTTCGTGTCAAATCAACATACTCATCATGTCCATCTTGGGCTACTACCAGCCGTCCTCTGATTAGATCTATCATATCCTTGGTCCTTTGGACTACTGCGGGTCCGAGCATCTTGCGCTCTACAACTTCATCCTAACATAAGGGAGATCGACATTGTCTTCCCTCAAGGATCTCATAAGGCGACATCTCGATAATGACATATGATCTATTGTCGTAAGATAACTCAATCCGAATTAAGTGATCATTCCAAATTCTTTCAAGTCTATTGCACAGACTCTCATCATAGCTTCCAATCATTAGAGCTCTTGCTTCTCAATACCCATTCTTTTCCAGTTCGTAATCGCTATCACCTTCCGTTCCTAATATTATACTGGTCATACTTTTGCTCGCTAGCGTTCTATAACCCTTTTTAATAACCACGTCAACCTTGGTATCACGAATGTGTTCCCATTCCGCATACTACCACCACTTTATTACTCCTTTTTCAGTTGTTTCTATTTTCCAAAATTTGATCAATCAAATAGAAGTAAAGGAATTTGTTGAGAGATCACTATGATCATGAACACTTGTTATATCGCATAGTTAGTACAGAAGGTGGCCAGCCTTTAGTACTTGACAAGCAATTAAACAACATGTGGTATCCTACTAGGCTTCTATCACAAAGATAGATAGTCATTCGGCAATACCTCCCCTTCCTGGAAGGGTTGTTCTTCTCAGTTTATATGAAATGAAAGAAGAGAAAAGAACGAATTGAAGAGAATTGTATATATAAAAAAAAATATACTGCCACAAAATATCTGGCTTGGAACCTACCTCTGAATTATAGAGGTTTGCCATAGGAGAACAAAACATAAACGTATTTATATCAGCATCAAGTATTATAACATCGTATTTCCCATGTCTAAATATTTCTATTCCGTTCATCATTCTATGGACCCATGCTCTTCCTCGAGCTCATACACAATCACCTTTGAAACTCCCTCGACATCGAAAATCGAATCTGGGATCTCATTCTAGACATCATCGTTACTAGAATTCTATGCTTGCACCGCAACCTTCCTCGTATAATAATACGACTCCCTATTGATAAGAAAGAATAATAATTCACTAGGTAGACACTCTACTTAATTAGTCTATCAATGATAACTTATACACTACCACGACCCGATTAGTGGTACTCAATCTCAACACCCGTTCCAATACAACTCTCACGGTTGTAATCAGCTCACTACTCGCAGAATCATTGCTACCTTACTATGGTCCACCACTGACCTACTGTCGTCATTCACATTCCATGAAATCTTAATAGCTAACCATACGGAGTCCATACATGTCGTATCAAATCCTTCTAAGGAGGTAACATAATCACCATTCACGATTCATGAAGAACACTCCTGATTCTGACATACATACATGACATGAAGCAGATAAAATTGCAGAAGAGTTTCGCTCAAAGCAACGATAGCAGGTTAATACCATTCTTAATCATATGCCTTCGATAGAAGACTTAACTCAAAGGTTCATTTAGTCCTTTTGGAAACATGGTCCTGGCTTATCCCAAGATAGGACCTCCTAAGATAGATAGCCCGTTCATGGCGATTACACGAATTAAATTTTACCAACTACTATTACGGTTGGGTATTGCACAGTCATCAGAAGGAATGTCAATCTTCCAAACCATAATACAACCTTCACAGTTTTAACCATCATTACTGTATTCTTTTGGCACAAACGCCTATAATTATCCTCTTACCTTTAAAGTGTCGGCCACCTCTTTGGCCTTTCCTGATAGTAAAATTTCCTTACAGTCAATGTCTTTTTAACCACCTCCAAATAAATTTTCTACCTTATTTCCGACCACTGCTTGAGTGAAGATATTTTCCTTAAAATCAGATGGGAAAAAAAATATCACCATTTTTCCATAAGTTATTGCCTCAGTCTTTAGAGGTTAATCACTGTCATGACTGACTCTCAATCATAATTAGAACATCTTTTATCTTAAGTCCTAATTGCCCTGAACAATTTCGACCATTACTGGTTCGATCCATACTTTCTCGTGGTTTAACACGTGCCCCACTTGGCAACATTATAATTACGTCATATTTCCTTTATCAACATTTCTATTCTTGAGAATTTTGAATATTACCTTTCTCCTTGTAAACCTCTAAGGTTATCCTTCAATCGTTCTTCCTGTATTCCCTAGATACAGGGCATATCAAAATACCATTTACTAATACCAGAATCATAGTCTATATACTTCTGAAAAAATTTCTCCATTGATCCTTAAAGGTTGTTACTACCTTAACCCTTTCCAATTCATACTGTCAAAACTCATACTATCCCTATTAAGGGTGAAATGCCAACCTTTATGCATTCCCCTAGGATTCATTTTAAGTTACCGATGTTCTATCCTTAATTCCACCTTTAAAAGGTACCTGCATCCTTCCATGGATAAATAAAGTCATATATCCCTGATATGGGTATCTTATTCAATCATTCCCACCTCGATAGTAAATGCCTAATTTCACAATAACATCTGTATACAAAATGAGGTTAATCAAAATGGCCTCCAAAAGATAACAACGGTTATCCGCTTTTCTTGCCTAATCTGGTAACGATAACAAGGATGTTCTGGAAGATATTGGTCGTGTTCAACGTGAACTTCTTCTTAATAATTCCTTATTTACTTTTGTTGTTTATCTCAACAGTCACCTCAATGTTGGGATATCTTTCATACCTGGCGTCTCCCTTTCTGGGTATCGAGCCACCGGTCTTACATTTCACATTATTGAAGGTCACTTCCTTCATCCAATTTTTTTTCCTGATTTCTTACTTTCTTGTCTCCTCAGTCTATCCGTGTCTCAATATTTATCCTTCGAACTATCTCAAGGTTTTCTCGAATCCTCCCAACTTAAAGGGGGGTACAATATATGTATCTCTTATGCCTTCAACCATCAATTTTAACTCATGGTGGATCATCATCATCCTGACGATTACATACTTTTCTATTTCTATTGCTATGAGTCTTTAGGGTTTCCTCATACCCAACTCCCTTATCATTCCTCAAACTCTATTGCCGTTATATTCCTTTCTCTTATCATTATTTCATGAACCAACACAACATAAGCATTGATTTCAAACATCCCGTCATTCTGGATTCGTGTCCTCAGAACGAATCTTGACAACTTTTTACAACTTAGATTCACAATTCATCATACTCGTCTGCCTTTGTTCTGGCTCTAAAGCTTTTACACTATCTCCATAACCTTGGGAATTACTTTCTCGAAAACAATTGATTGAACTTTAATCAGTTTATTCTAACCTCTGGCTCCGTGCCTTTCTTGATCTTTCACCGGCGGGTGGTTTCTCTCTTAGGAGGGTAAGTGACGAAAACAGTCTTTGATGGTTCATCAATCATTTTGAATCTCAAATGATTCCTATATTTCCTTTAGCCAGGCTCTTGCCTCGGCTGGGTCAGCTTGTTCCTTAGAACTCAGAGAGCTTAGCGACTTAAAGGTCCTGAAAGAATTTCCCACTACATTGTTTCCTCAAGGTGGTGGTTGGGGATAATAGTCTAAGTTCTTTTTTTTTTTTTTTTTTTTTTTTTTAGACAGGTCCATGAATTGCCGTATAGGGGTACCATCTCGGGTCTCCTTTCCTTACTCGACTTTTGTTTCCTCAGTCTAAATATTTCTTCCTACTCCCCATAATTGGGGTCATCTTACATAATTTAAATCCTCATTTTCCACTTCATCATGTTATGGGTTCCTTTTGTCTTGGTGGCAACCTCCCTGACTATCACGTTCAGGGTTTGCTCTAACTCTTATTCCTCAAACTAGCTTCCATCTAAGATTTCATCTTTAAGCTCTTAAACCTTTGGAACCCAAATTCTATAGAAATACCTCATTATTCCCTTATCATCTCTCTCGGGATTAATCTCATACCTATTTGTTGGCTCTCTGCCTTCATTCATCACTTTTACTGGCACAATATGTTCTTTTCCAATAATTCGGGCTATATTGCAATCTCGAACAGCTTTTCGGTACCGGCTCCGGTTACCTTCACTTCTATTTCCATTTTCTCAAAATCTCTTATAAACTCTCCAAAAGACATTATCATCTTGAGTCTCTCCTTTTTACTAAGGGCATCAGCCACCATATCGGCTTTCCTCGAATGATAAAGAATCTCCCAATCATTATTCTTGATTAGCTCTAACTGCCTCCTCTGGCATATGTTGAGCTCTTTCTACGCGAAAATGTACTAGAGCACTTATGGCTTAGGTAATTCTCGCACTTCTCTCCATACAAGTAGTGCCTCCAATCTTTAGGGTAAAACTATTGCCACGAGCCTAAGCTCATGGGCGGGGATATCGAATTTCATATTACCTTAATTGTCTTGACACAGACGCGATTATCTTGCTGTGCTAAGAAGCACCCTAATTCCTTATGCGAAGCGTCACTTACAAATCACAAAATCTCTTTTTTCCATCCGGCAACGCCAACATAGGGGCCGTCACCAACCTTTGCTTCAGTTCTTAAAAGCTGTTCTCGCATTTCTCTGTCTATTCGAACTTCTCAGTCTTATGAGTAAGCCACGTTAAAGGGGTTACTATCTTTACAAACTTGAACGAACCTCCGGTAGTGACCGGCCAATCCTACCTCTGGGAGTTGCCCTAACCATGGTCATCAATTCATCAGTGGTCCTTTATCCAATCTTGCCAGGATCCTCCTTGGGATCCTCAACAACTATCCCTTCTAGGACAACCTCCTCAACCGCTACTTCCTCAATATCAACATTCATCCGGTCCTGCGTTAGGACGCTCTATTGGATCCATAATTTGATCTCCAATGAGTAATAAAACATCATCGCGATGTTGCTCCTCAACCTCAGGGTTCGGAGTCCCGCTACCATATACGATAACGAACTACGCTCCTATCACGATATTTATAAGGGTTCCCATAAGGGTTTTAACTATCAGTACTACGTTAGGTAGTCCGACTATGAACTTGGCAAGAGTTCTTATTATCTTAGTGAACTTATTATCTTAACGTCCCATCATCTCTGAGGTTTATAACGCTTAGCTCTGATACCATTTCTGTAACACCCCCAGATCCGGGGTCGGGGATCCGGGTTGTCACGAGATCCATTTCCCTTAATAACACCCAATCTTAATACACAATCAACTACTCTGTACTGTGACCCCACAATAAACACACACCACACGTTATAGTCTCAGAGATGAACATCCACAAATAATCACAAGTCGTTTTATTCCACAATTATAAGTCAATACACCTTAAAAGGGTTCTGAATAAATTTACATTTCTTTGCCATTATTACAATTCATAAGTATACATAAATCTGGTACATCAAAAGTTGAAGCCTAGTCTATTGGTAGTTCCCTACCTCAGCTACAGTGACTTCAATGCCTATAGGAAGCTGCGGAACGCTTCCTATCCGCTCGCGAATTGGGAGCTTGGTCCTGTTCATCTTATCTATCTGATGTTGTGTGATGAAAGAAGAAAGCAAGGGTGAGCAGCAAGCCCACCAAAATAATATGTATAATGATTAACAATATATGAGTCTACTCATAATACTCATGAAAGTCTTGGTCAAAAGAAATGAACCAAGTTGATAACTTAATGCGATGAAGTCGCAAAATATTCAGTATATATATATACATATATACTTTTCAAAATATTGGAAGTCCTCTTCCATGCATAATATACACAAAATCCCAGTGTATAACTGTATATAAAAAAAATATCGTTGCAAGGTGATCTCATATATCTAACCTTGTCTCAACGTTTTTCTGAAAATCTTTGTCATACATAAGACAATTATTAATTAGATATAAGTTTAAAAGATGAAGTTACCAAATACTTCACTACACTTATATCATTCCCAAATACTACTTGAACTACCACCGTTCAAGTTACAATCAATTTCAAAAGTTCATCCCACTGATGAGACCACAAGATAAGACTTGAATAGATTCAATCTTTGAAATATTATTGAATAAAAAAGTTATGAGATACTTTCTTTAGTCCCGATATATATATATCCACACATATATACCCCTTTAAACATTTCCTGGAACCTCTGTTATGTAAAGTATGAACAGAGTTTGAAACATCCAATGAATTTTGGGAAAGGAAAAGAATTTTTGGCATAAACCCGATATCTTGCTGATCAGGCAAAGATACCAATAAGTAACCTTTTCTACTGTAGATGGATGAATTCCTCACCGGTCATCACCCTGGCCGCATTAGGACCTCGCGCTAGACCGTACCCCGGCCCCTCACGCGTTGATGGACTGCCACCCAGCCACTTACACAATAATAGACCGTACCCCGGCCTGTCGCTTATGCCGACTCAATTAGATGGGCTTACTTCCCGAACGTTGGGCAAGTAATCAATTCATTTACCAAAACTGCAACCTCGTTGCGAATATAAAAATACACCACAGAGCCGGATTCCCCAGGTTTTTGAGCGAGTATTTAAATCCCCTTAAAAAGGAAGATCTTAAATATAAAAAAAAAATTTGGGATCCGCTCTGACTTTTAAAAATCATTTTGAAGACTCGAAAACACTTTAAAGAGTGTTTGGAGTAAGGCTGATTTAATGAAGTAAATCAGTCCCCAGAATATTTAGAAAATGACTGAATATTATTATTTAATATAATATTCCCATAAAGAATAATCTTTATAAAAATAATTGAAGTAGAAGTATTAAAACTTATACTTGAAATAAACATTAAATAACCAAAGATATACTTATATGAAAGTATTATCTTTATTTGAATAATCGAAAATAAGTTTGATTATTAACACCTTATTCTTTAATAGAATAAAGAATATAATTCAGCACATAATCGGAGTCATAGATCCTCAAATGAATATTCAAATAATATTCATAATAATATAAAAGAGTCATAAGTCCTCGAATGAATATTCAAATAATATTCAGATAAATAAATAAAAGAGTCATAAGCCCTCGGATAATATTCGAAATAATATTCAATAATAAAATAAAGTTTCAAGTTATCGAATAAACCTTATTCGATTAATAGTTTGGAAAACTATAACCATATATATATATATATAAATATATATATATATCCATATCCATATAAAATCTACTCGGGATCCTCGACTCCCGGTTTTAGAAAATATTTTCACCTTTGGGTCCCTATACTAAGGGTATATGCAAGATACAACTATCCTCTAGCATAGGTATTATCAAATGAACCAACAGATATATATTTCAAGAATATGAAACAGGCATGCATATATACCATATTAGCATACTCCAATATATTGCAAAATTTGCTAATAACAATCATGCAATATCACAAGATAATGCATATACATATATTTACATCACAACAACAGTATAACGGGTAGAAAACTTGCCTGAGCGACTTGGGGGTGAGAAAGGCTCGGGACGAGTCTGGTAACCTATAAACAACAAGTAAGTTGGAATTAAACCAAAATCACTTGTAAATCTATACTTTAACTAACTTAGACTCTAACGCTTATTTTGCGCTCACCGATTTGCTTAAGTCACTCGGGTACCCTCGGCTCCACCATTTTTAATAATTTAATCTTTACGAGTTTTAAAGCGATTCCTTCGCGAATGACTTACAAACTGCCTAACACACTTACCATAAATGTGTCACACATTAATTAACCCTTTTTGGTCTTTAACCTACATTCCAAAGTAAGGCGAGGGAAAAAGTTTCGTTCGCGAAACGCCGTTACTTGAAACGGTCGTTTCTCCTAAACCGTAAATCGGAATCGGACGAACTACATATCAAAACGAAGCTCGTAACATGAGCTATCTAAAAATGGCAGTGGTCACAATCTAGCAGGGGGTTCTCGGGTCCTAATGCTATGCACAAAAACAGTCCAAAGAAAATCGGACGTTACGACGGCTATGTTTACGTGATTTCCAAATTTCAACCCATTCACAAACAACCCAAATCAACCTCAAATCCAACATAAAACCATCCTCCATCCTTATCACATCATAACAACCCCAACCAATTCAATTTAACCATTCATACTTATGCTTAAACTTTACTTTAATCATTCTTAAGTTTCTTTAAATCAAAACCACAAAATCACCATTTCATTTCACTACCATTCCAAATCTCAAACTCTAATCATAACAACAACTACAATAACATCCTACTCATCAAAATCACCTTATAATATATATGAACCTAGGGTTTGAAAATGGTATACCTTCCTTGAAGTGGTGGGTTGAGCTAGGAAGCCTTAAGAAGCTTGGAGAAGCCTTAGGAAAGCTTGGATCTTTAAGAAAAACAAGAAAAAGTTCAAGTTAAAAACTTGAAAACACTATTCATTGTCTTCTTCATTGATTAAATGAAGAAGTTAGAGAAAGAATTAAAGTCTTAAACTCATGATATAGCCATAACTAAGCATAAGGATGATTAGGGAATTTTCTTACCAATTAAGGATGCTTGGATCTTGATTTTTGAAAATTTAAGCTTTGAAAAATGCAAAAAGCCGAGAGCTAAAATGAAGAACAATGCCTTGGCTGATTTTTTGATTTTTGATGAAATGATTTGCTAGCTTGGTTGGCTTGGTTTTGTTTTTGATTTAGCAAATTACTACCTTGCCCTTGAATTTGTGTGGTCCTTAATCAACCACACCTCCCTTCTTCCCATGTCATGCTTACCTCATCCTCATGATGTCATCCTTCCTTCCTTGTATTCTTTCTATTGGTTGGATGACATCACTCCCATTAATCCCTTTGATTAGCTTCCTAATCGTTTGCCTAATGACCGCTGATCTGTTGTACGGTTCGCTTAACTTTCGTTCTCGTTTATCGTTTGAAGGATCATACCCGGGATCTTATTACTTAGGTTCCCTTAACCTTTCTCAATACATTATATTCCTTTTTATGATCCTCTATTATAATCCTTTAATTTAAATCCTTTTTATTCTGTTACCTTATACTCAATTCTCTCCGTATCTTGTGGATTTCCGGGAAAAACCAAAGTGTTCGGAATTGGGTTCTGACGATATTTACATACACTTATATACTTCATAGAGTTCTAATAAAATCCCAGAATATCCATAACAGAACCCCTACATAGTGTGGCGTGAAAAGTTTTCTCATTCAGCTAAAACACTATTCATAAGGGTTACAAAAAGTTGAAAAATTTTGGGGTTATTACAGCGTGTATACCTTCCAATATTCGTAATTTTTCCTTGAATAAAATACTTCAATTCGATATTCATCAATGGTTTGATTTCCAGGTAGTGGAGTAGTCACATCGGTCTCACTTAATACCCACAGCCTTACAAGTTCGATGAACCCGTTTATGACAAAATCGCCACATATCAGAAATAAAGAAAATTCATATTTATTCCGTGTTTTAATTTAAGAAGTTTGTTCTAATAATTTCTATAACATTCTAGACACCATAAATTATATGCCACGATGGGTGACATATATATAATTTATATTCGTCTTTATGTTAAATTACATATGAACAATAATGGAGACTATGGGATTTAATTTCATATTAATTCCCTCTCCCACTTAGTATTTACTTTGAGGATTTTAATCTAGATGCATCGTTCTATGTTATTTCTTTGAAGTCCACATGTATTATAACAACACAAAGAACACATAACATAGCAACATACTATCATGATTAAAGCATTAATAAAAACATCCATATGTTCATGTCATTCAACAAATAGTAGGAGTGATTGTACAACTACTAAATCATCTGCACTTGTAACAATAGTTGAGATTTCAAGTGGCGCAGTGACATTCAACAAATGAGAAACATCCGTCGAGGTAGTAGTTGAGAGTTTAAATGGATGACTGGTGTTAAGCACATCTGTCGAGATACATTCACTATTCAACGGATGAAGAATATCTGTCGAGATAGTAGAAATGACAGAGTTTGGAGTTGAAACTATTGTAGAATTTGTGGTGATTGATTTGAGATTTTGCACAGATTTTTCAGTATAATCAAAAGGAAATGGCAAGTAAGTCAACAAATCATCCAAAAGATGATGCTCACTTGCTTGAGATTTTGGCTTCTCCATGAGAGTTAAAGATGGACACTCAGGAATTGATGTGTGAATCATATCCACTTCCAAAGAATTTGTGGGTGAGTCTTGTGTGTCAGGTGCTTCTATTGTAAGAGATTTTGGCTGTGACTCCACATTTACAGGAGCCACATCAAACTGACTTTGAGAAGGTGCTATAACCGAGTCTTTGACTGCAGTTTGCATAGTGTGTGCACCCTGTGTATCCACACCCTCTCCTTCGTTATCCTTAGGGTTTCTTTAATTTTCATCCTGTCCCTCACCAGGCTCACTTCCCTTCACACTCCCCTCTTGGTTTTTAGTATATTTTAAAACTAGTTTCTTTTGAGAGAAATTAGAGTGGGTTTTCTTTGATTTGGATATGGAAATTTTTGATTTTGTGGCTTGGGTAGGCATGTGTTTGGTCATTGTCACAGATGTCATAGCCACAGTTGTCTGCAAAGGAACTTTTGGTAGAGAAGTAGCAGGGATAAAAGTGTTTACCTCACTTACCTGAGGCTACTCCATAATTGGCATATAGATGAGAGGAAACCTCCTTATGGTGATTATCCTTGTTAAGATCAGTAATAAGTCTTCTCTCTTGGACCCAACAATCCAACTTGTTTGTTAGGTTCACAATTGAGAGATCCTCAGAAACAAAGTTAGCTATCATCATAAAATATCTAGCATAATAGATTTTCTTAGACCTCTTCTTAATGTCTCCTAATTTACTTCCCAATTCATACATTACAGAAGTACTGAAATTAATATACTTATCACTTAATAGCATATAGAGCATGTGAACAAGTGAGTAAGTTACAGCATCAAAATTGCTAACTTTGCCAGAATATACTTTGATAAAAGAGTCATATAGGAAGCTCCATTCTTTTCTAAAGCCTTGTCTCCTAACCTCACCTAACTTAATGGCATTAAGAGCATAACCCATAGAAATAAGAATGTTACTCACATCAGTGTCAGTGTGTGGAGCAAGAGTGTTATTTTCAGGCAATTTAAAGCATGCTTCAAGAGTATCACAGTTAATACAGTGTTCCTTACCTTTGAGAGAGAAAGTAATGGTCTTATCCTTCGAGTAGAACACAACAATAGTCCAAATCTCCTCAATAACTTCACAGAAGATGATAGGGGACTCCAGCATAGCATAACTCAGTTTGCAGCTTCGAATGAAGTCCATCATTTTGTTATAGTCTTCAGATACAGGAATCTCCTTGTTCACCAAAGCTACGAAGTTGTTCTTTTTATATACATACCCAGTTTGAGACATGATTTTGACTACGGGTGCCATTACTGTGCTTGAAAGTAGTTGCAGAAATGGGGTTTTCACTTTGGAGACGAAGAGAGATTAGAGATAGCTTGAGAAAATAAAAGTAAAAATGAAAATGAAATTGGCTTTTATACTTTCCCAGAAATAAACGGTTAAAAGATAAAAGCAAAAATAAAGTAACCCATAAAATTAGCCCAAAATAGCCGTTTAAAAATAAAGAAAACTGTCAAATTTCTAATGATTATGCATCAAAATATACTTACATGATGTAAGTAAATTCAATGGATAATGCCTAGAATTAACGGCTAAGATTGAGAGCAATTCAACGGATAAGGATTAAAAGTAGCCAGAATAATATTTGATATTTCAACGGATGATAAAATTCAATAGATAATGAACATCCATCGAGATAATTTCATCTTTGACAAGAAACATCAAATTTTATTCTGGCTACATTTCAATTTGCTTAGACATCAAAACACATTAAGAGTAATTAAGCATACCTAACTCACTTACCAACCTAGTAAAGGTGGATTCATCAAGTGGCTTGGTGAAGATGTCTGCAAGTTGCTTCTCACTCGGAAAAAAATGAAGTTCCACACTACCATTCATGACATATTCTCTAATGAAGTGGTACTTGATGTCTATGTGCTTGGTCCTTGAATCTTGTATTGGATTTTCAGTGATTACAATGGCACTTATGTTGTCACAGAAAATAGGAATCTTATTCACCTGTAGACCATAGTCCAGCAGTTGATTTTTCATCCATAAAATCTGTGCACAACAGCTACCAGCGACAATATATTCAGCCTCAGCTGTAGAAGTAGAGACTGAATTTTGCTTTTTACTAAACCAAGATACTAGCTTATTTCCTAGAAATTGACAAGTTCCCGTAGTACTTTTTCTATAAATTTTACAATCTGCATAATCTGCATCTAAATAACCAGTTAGATTAAAACCAGAATCTCTATGATACCAAATTCCAAGTTTTGGTGTTCCTTTGAGATATCTGAAAATTCTCTTTATAGCTACTAAATGAGATTCTCTAGGATCAACCTGAAATCTAGCACAAAGACAAATAGAAAACATTATATCTGGCCTACTGGCTGTTAAATATAAACGTGAGCCAACCATGCCTCTATAACTTGAGATATCCACAGATTTTTCAATAGTGTTTACCTCAAGTTTAGTTGCAGTGGCCATGTGAGTTTTTACAGATGTGCAATCCATTAAGTCAAACTTCTTTAAAAGATCATAAATATATTTGGTTTGACTAATGAATATTCCATCACTAACTTGCTTAACTTGTAAACCAAGAAAGTAAGTTAGTTCTCCCATCATGCTCATTTCATATTTACTTTGCATCAATTTGGCAAACGTTTTGCAAAGTTCTTCATCTGTAGATCCAAATATAATATCATCTACATAAATTTGAACAAGTATACTAAAGCCATTAACATTTATATAGAATAAAGATTTATCAATAGTACCTCACGTGAAATGATTTTCTAAGAGAAACTTTGACAAAGTGTCATATCAGGCTCTAGGTGCTTGCTTCAGTGCATAAAGTACTTTCAAAAGATAGTAGATATATTCTGGAAAGTTGGGGTCTTCAAAAACAAGAGGCTGACTGACATAAACTTCCTCCTCCAAATCTTCATTCCCAAAGGCACTTTTAACATTTATTTGATAGACTTTGAAATTGGCATGGGCTGAAGAGGCTAGAAAAATTCTGATGGCTTCAAGTCTTGCAACAGGAGCAAAGGTCTCATTAAAATCTATTCCTTCTTGTTGACAATAGCCCTTATCAACCAATCTAGCTTTGTTCCTGACTACTATGCCATTTTCATCCATCTTGTTTTTGAATACCCATTTAGTGTCAATAGGATTCTTTCCTTTAGGCTTCGGTACAAGCTTCCAAACTTTATTTATTTCAAATTGGTTTAGCTCCTCCTGCATAGCTAAAATCCAATCTAGATCCAACAGAGCTTCTTCAACCTTTTTAGCTTCTTCCTCAGACAGAAAGCTGCTGTATAGACATTCTTCTTGAGTTATTTTCCTAGTTTGCACTCTTGAAGATGCATCACCAATAATTAGCTCAAATGGGTAATTCCTAGTCCATTTTCTCTGTTGTGGTAGATTAGCTCTAAATGAAGAGGCCTCATACTTGTCTTGATGTATGACTGAGTTTTGATTAGAAGAAACATCCCTTGAGTTTGTGGATCTTTGGCTTGAAGTTAGGTTTCTTTCTGATTGTGATCTATATTGGCTTTCAACTCCTATTGATGGCTCAACGGATGTTGATCTTTGTCTCTCGACGGATGATGCAGATTGTCTCTCAACGGATGATGCACTTGGACTTTTGACGGATGTAGAATTATGTGCTTCATTTGTTGTAGATGTTTCTGCATTATCCTTATTGTTTCTTATCACCTTCATCATCACTATCATCACAAATCATCTCAACATTGTCAAATTTGAGGTTTTCATGGAAATCTCTATCTTGCAGTCCTTCAATCTTTTTATCATCAAACACAACATGTACAGATTCCATAACAATGTTGGTTCTAAAATTGTAGACTCTGTATGTTTTTCTAACTGCATATCCAACAAAAACTCCTTCATCTGCTTTGGCATCAAACTTTCCATGCTGATGATTTCTTAAGATATAACATTTATAGCCAAAGACATGAAGAAAGTTTAATGTTGTCTTCCTGTTCTTGAACAATTGGTAGGGTGTCATGCATTTTTCTTGATTAACCAAAGAAATATTCTGAGTGTAGCATGCTGTGTTTACAGCTTCTGCCCAAAAATATATTGGTAATTTTGATTCTTCTAGCATTGTTCTTGCAGCTTCAATAAGAGATCTGTTCTTCCTTTCCACCACTCCATTTTATTGTGGGGTTCTTGCTGCTGAAAACTCATGCATGATCCCATTCTCTTCATAAAACAATCTCATCACAGAATTCTTAAACTCAGTTCCATTATCACTCCTGATTTTTCTAACTTTGAAATCAAGATGGTTGTTGACTTGCCTTATGTGTTTGATGATGATTTTACTAGCTTCATCTTTGAATTTGAGAAAATATGTCCAAGAGAACTTTGAGAAATCATCCACAATTACTAGGAAGTGTCTTTTCTTTGAGATGGACAACACATTGACTGGTCCAAATAAATCCATGTGTATAACGACTCGTGTATTTTTATTTTATTTCTAATATTTGGAAGTTTAATAAAAGTTTAAGTAAATAAATAAAAGATGTGTATTGATTTTGGCAGCAGTTACTGATTGTTATTTAATTATTTATGATTTGTTAATATGTGGGATTGGAATTATGTGGTTTATTGGCGAGTTATATGATTTTATTTCGCTTGCAAAAGTGATTTTATGGTAATTTTAATTCCATAAATATTTGGGTTGTCTTTAAAATTGGTTTTCTAATTTTATAATTTCAATAATTATTTTTAGGACTTTATAAAATTGAGAAATCAATATTTCGTTAATTATTCATTTTTAAATGATTTTCTGAGTATGTTAAATGCTAAAATCCATATTTAATTATGGGAATCTTTAAAAATTATGAAACTTATAATTTATTAAGTTCGTATTATTCTGGAAATTTTAAAATTATTTTGGAAATTTTCGGAAATCATTTTACCCACGCGTTGTTTCGTTATTGGTTAAAAAGCGGGTATAAAGCGTACCTTAAAAATTGTTTAAAAATTTCGAAATTTATATTTTTATTTATTTCGGGATATTTATAATATTTTAGCGCTGTTTTCGTAATTTTTTTGGAAATTGTTTTAATCACAACTTATTTCGTTAAATTCAGTTTCAGGACAAAATTGCAGTTCCCGGGTATATCTGGGATATGTGTCAAAATCTTATAAAAAGAAATTGACACGTATCCAATTAACAGATACGTGTCCACGCCTCATTTTCTTTTCCTTCTCTGTTATTTCCGAAAATGAGCCCTGTTCTTTTCTCTTGCAGTCGAGTTAATCTCTCATCTCTCTCCTTGAAATCTCTCTTCTCTGTGTGACTTCCTTCTCTTCGTTTCTTTGTTTTTTCGGCGATTCCTCCGGTGAGCCGCCCTTGTTTTCCGGTTGTCTTGGCTTTGATTTATACAGTTGGTATACATATATATATATACGTGTGTGCCCTGTGTGTATGTGTATGTGTGTGTGTGTGTGTGTGGCGCGGTGGCGCGTGTGTTACCTGTGCAGTGGTGCAGTTGTGTGTTGGTGCTGCTGCACGCGCTGCGCGTGTGTGCGGCTGGGTTCCTGTTCATTTTTGTGGTTTGTTCAGTTGGGTTATTTTGCTGGGCTTGTTCATTCGGGCCTTGGTTTTGTGTTGGGCCTTACAGTTATGTTAACTGTTGGGCTTGTGGCTTGGATTTTGGTAGGCTGTTTATGTTCTGTTGGGTTGGTTTATTGCAGATTTTAATTTTGTTTAAATTCCATTATTGCAGGGAATTATTGATTAATATTTGTGATATTAATTATTCGTGTTGGAAATGATTTTCAAATAATCGGTATGATTTATTTGGGAACCCGTATTATATCGGGCGCCAATAAATTGTGCCGCCGTTGACGATGAACTTCGGTGAGTCAACGGTGGACGGTGATGACGATATTCTGAGTCCTAAATTCTATAAATAAATAAAATAAAATAGTTATGTAAAATATGTTTGGATTTAAATAGTAAAATTTTTATTGGTGTTGGGTTGTACGGAATAATGTTGTGAATTGTTGAGAATTGTTGACGTCGATTATAATCGACGGGTAGTCTTATAAATAAAGAAGTTGCTGCCAAAATTTTCGAAAAATATATTTATAATCGTATATAATTATGTGTTACGTGTTATCCCTATTTATGCTCGAGAAATGTGATTACATGTTTATGTGTATAATAATAATACGAGTCGGGTTGTCGGATTTGGGTTATTAGGATTTGAGGATATCAAGCATGTCGGTATAACTAATTAGGCTATTCTGTAATTGTAGATCTCAGTCGAGTTGTTCCAGGATCAAAGTCAGCGTGAAAGCTATTAGGGTTTGTAAAGCGTTGCAAGGCAAGTACCCCTGACCATTCTTTTATGGTTCAGTGTATATGAATAGCTAAATGTTTTATTCTTGTAATGGAACAGAAACGTTTTAAGTTACGTATCCCCTGTAGCTATAAATCACTGTTTTCGAATTGTTTTGGGGAAAAGTAACTTCGAAAGGTACCTATCTCGAATGAAATGATTTGCGAACTGGATTTTTATATGTATGCTGGTTAAATAAATAGTTTTGAAAGGAGATAGGTATAAGTGTTTTGAAAACTGGATAAAACGGTCAGATATGGGATACATTGGGGCCAGAGTAGGCCTATTGAGGTGGCGTAAGAGGCTAATTCGGTTGTGCGCATTATAAAACCGATTAGTCCAGCAGGTCAGAGACCTAGCTAGTCTCTGAGTTCCGAAACAGGTAAATGGGATGGCAGTTAGAGCCTTCTGGTGTTGATAGCCTGATCAGCTGTCTTCACATATCCGCTATGTATCTGATTGGGATTTGTGAATTATATGAAAGCATGATTGATTGATACAGCGGTTTTATAAAATGATTAGCATGCTAAAATTGGACTCTGGTATTACGCAGCACACTATAATGTTGTTTTCACAAAGCATGCTAATTAGTGATATCCAGTTACTTTGATTATCATTATGAAATGTTGATATCATGATTGCAACTCTGTTCCCATTATTGTTACATTATTATTTTAATCTGTTATTCATAGTTGGTACTGCGGAGTGATTATGCTCACCCTTGCAAACTGTTATGTACATTTCGCAGATGCCTAGAAGATCAGTCAGACTGACCCGTGTTCCCGCCCCTACTGGACCTGGCTCCTCTGAGGTAGTTTGCATCAGACCATGAGGTCTGAAGAGTTGCTGAATAAAGTAGTGTGTCTTAGATAGTGAGTAAAGAGTTTGTAATAATGAGAACCTGAATTATACTTGAACCTGGATCGGATCTTGGTTTGGGGTCAAGTTAGTACATTCTAATAATAATTATGTTGTTTATATTTTTGGTAATGGTGTTTAGTGACGTCAACTCCTGACCCCGGGGTTGAGGCCGTCACAGTTGGTATCAGAGCTACAGGTTCAAGTCCCTGATTCAGGTTAGGGGTTGTGTCAAGTAGGTGATAACGTGAGTTTTTAAGTGTGAGTCAGCAACACATAAAGAGGAGCAAACCTTTAGAGTCAGTCGAGGGTTCCGACGGCGTTACCCTGGCATCTATTAAATGTTTTGATAGAATTGCCTTGACCTGGTTGTGTCTTGTCTGTATATTTATTATATCGGCAGTGGCCTATTGCGATTTCGAGTTCTCCATCTCGGGCTTCTGATTCGGATAGCTCAGATTCGGAGAAACCCCTTGATGCTGTTGCCGAGGAGACCCCTATGCCTCCTCCACCAGTCCCTTCTTTTGTGCATCGAGACATCCCTGGATTTGGTCCTCGTCCCCGTTGGGTACGTAGGTCTGTGTCTGCTGTCAGGGATTTCCCTCCCGGCTGCGGTCCCAGTTCTTCCATGATGAGACCTCCGGCACCTCCTATGGCCCCTAGTGGTATTTCTTTACCGATCCCTTATCATGTGCATAGGGCGGTGAATACTTCCTTTATCAGAGATCAGAGTCCAGAGTTTGCTGCCCAGTTGGACCAGGTACCTATTGTACCATTTCAGGGTATTTCTGCCCCTTCCCCTGAGGTGCGAGCCCGTGTGAGAGCATTGACCCAGATGGCTGTAGAGAGGGCTAGATCTGTTGACCGTTTCATTAGCTCAGAGTTCAGAGCGGTGCAGTATCAGGACCTAGTGAACTGGCTAGTGTTTGAGCTAGGTTCCATTGGTGGCAGTGGTAGAGACTAGATAGAGATGCAGTAGGGGGATGCAGAGCTCAGAGTTGACTTCTAGGAGTTCTGTAGTTGTTTACTTTGTATATGTACATTGTGTTGTGATAGTTTGTAGTAGGTGAGGCTGTTATGACAGCCAATTTTGGCGTGTACTCGGATGGTTCTTTGTATTTGGATTTTCAGTTGTAATAGTTGGATTCTGTTGGTTACTGTAGTTCAGCTGTTTTAAATTATTGTTCTATTTTTATATATTATGCGTTGCTATTATTGTTGTTATTATTATTGTTGTTTCTGTTGCAAGCATTTTTAGATTATAATCATTCACTCAGGACGGATCCAATTATAATGGGGGATGAGAATATTGTCGTAGTGGCAACGCTCTCCTGATGCATACATATAAACTGCTGGAGCAATCCATTTTCTTATATATGACTATCATGTTTCAGGAGATGCCACCAAAGAAAAATTCTCAGCCCAATAACGGATCTGTAGGGGATCCTTCCATGAGTGATTTGATGAACTTGTTGCGTCAGCAAACTATACAGCTGGCCCAACAACAACAACAACAATTCCAGCAACAACAACAACAATTGCAACAGCAACAACAACAGCTCATACAACAACAACAACAAATCCAACAGCAGCAACTACAAATCCAACAGCAGCATGAGATGAGAGGGGCAAATCAAGGTGTTAGTTTTAAGTCTTTTCAAGCAGTGAAGCCCCCAGAGTTTAAAGGAGAGGTAGATCCTGTTGCTGCCAGGATATGGTTAAAGGAAATGGAAAAGGCGTTTGCGCTCACTAAGGTGAGTGAGGATTTAAAGAATGATTATGCTAGTTATTTTCTGAGGAATGATTCGAATTATTGGTGGGAATCTATGCGAGCCCTAGAAGGAGAAGGTCCAGTTCCCTGGGCCAGATTCACAGAATTGTTTTTAGAAAAAAAATTTCCATCCTGTCTCCAAAGTCAAATGGAGATGGAATTTTTGGAGTTGAAATAAGGAAATAGGAGTGTTACGAAATAGGAAGCGAAGTTTACGGAGTTGGCCCGTATAGCACCGGAATATGTGAGTTCAGAAGCCCAATTAGCGAAGCGGTTTCAACAAGGGTTGAAGCCAGAAATAAGAAGTGGAGTTGTAGCCTTACAACTCAAGGCATATACTTCGGTAGTTCAGGCTGCCCTGGTGATAGAGAGTGATCAGAAGTTAGCTGCAAAGGAGCAGGGTGAAAAGAAAAGGAAATTTGAAAGTGGACCTGCAAAGTCAGAATCAGTAATAGCAAGTCGAAAGTTCCAGTGTTGGTTTGGCAAGAATAAGAATAAAAAGTTTAAAGGGCAGAACTTTCCCCAAGTTAAGCCCGGTACAACATCAGTTAACTCTGCCCCGACGAGGATGAGTAAGCCAGTAGTTGATTGTAAGACGTGTGGGAAAAAGCACAGTGGACAGTGCCGAGAGAATGTTAATTGTTTTAAGTGTGGACAGAAAGGTCACTATTCCACGGAGTGTAAGTCTGAGATTCAAGGAGTTACTTGTTTTAGTTGCGGCAAAGTGGGACACAAAGCTAGGAATTGCAAGTCAGTGACTCAAGGTAATGTTGGAAAGAGTGTGTCCCAAGGACCAGCAACCAGTACTGCGAGAGCTAGGACTTTTAAGATGACCCAGAAGTCTCCAGTTTATGACTCTGATGTGGTGGTAGGTACTCTTATTCTTAATTCCGTACCTGTTAACGTTTTGTTTGATTCGGGAGCGTCCAAATCTTTTACATCTGTGAATTGTGTGAATAAAATGCAATTGATGCTAGAAGACTTAAATGAACCTTTAACTATAGAAGTGGCTAATAAAGATAAAGTACCTGTAAAACAATTTTGTCCTAGTTGTTCCCTAGAGATTTCGGGGTATATGTTCCCTGTTGACTTAATACCCTTCGAGTTGGAAGACTTTGATGTTATTTTAGGTATGGATTGGTTGTCTCGATATAGGGAAAATATTGATTGTAAGAAAATGAGAGTTGTTATGTACACCTCAGATAATAGAAGGATCAGTTATCAAGGGCAGAGACAAGATAGAAAGTTTCTCTCAGTAATGCAAGCAAGAAGATTGTTGAGACAAGGATGTGAAGCGTACTTGACTCATATTGTGGATACGAAGAAAGAGACCCCTATTTTGGATAAAATCCCTATAGTAAGAGAATTCCCTGACGTTTTTCTAGAAGAATTACCAGGATTGCCACCTGATCGTGAGATAGAGTTTTCCATTGATTTGGTACCTGGAGCTGAACCAGTTTCTAAGGCTCCATATAGAATGACCCCGATGGAAATGAAAGAATTGGCTAAGCAACTTCAGGAATTATTGGATAAAGGAGTTATTCGACCCAGTGTTTCCCCATGGGGTGCTCCAGTGTTATTTGTGAAGAAAAAGGATGGAAGCATGAGATTGTGCATTGGTTATAGAGAGTTGAACAAGTTGACAATAAAGAATAAGTATCCCTTGCCATAAATCGACGATTTGTTTGATCAGCTTAAAGGCGCATGTTACTTCTCAAAGATTGATTTAAGATTTGGCTACCACCAATTGAAGATAAAGCCCGAGGATATCCCCAAGACTGCATTTCGAATAAGGTATGACCATTACGAGTTTCTAGTAATGTCGTTTGGATTGACGAATGCGCCAGCGGCTTTTATGGATTTGATGAATAGGGTATACAAGGAGTATCTGGATAAGTTTATTATTGTATTTATTGATGACATCCTCATATACTCGAAGAATCCGGAAGATCACGCGGTGCATCTGCAGATTGCCCTTCAAAAGTTAAGAGAAAAGCAATTGTATGCTAAGTTTTCTAAGTGTGAGTTTTGGCTGACGGAAGTACAGTTCCTTGGTCACGTAATAAGTAAAGAAGGTATCAAAGTAGACCCGGTAAAGATTGAAGCCGTATCAAAATGGGAGCAACCGAAGACACCAACGGAAATAAGAAGTTTTCTTGGATTAGCAGGATATTATCGAAGGTTTGTGAAAGATTTCTCGAAGATTACATCCCCACTAACCAAGTTGACCAAGAAGAATGAGAAGTTCGTTTGGACGGAAAAGTGTGAAGAGAGTTTCCAGGAGTTAAAACGAAGACTAGTGACGGCTCCAGTGTTAGCATTGCCAGATGAGATGGGAAACTTTGTAATTTATAGTGATGTTTCTCTGAAAGGATTGGGATGTGTGTTAATGCAGCATGACAAAGTGATTGCGTATGCCTCCAGACAACTAAAGCCTCACGAACAAAAATATCCAGTTCATGACCTTGAATTGGCGGCTATAGTATTTGCTTTAAAGTTATGGCGTCACTATTTATATGGAGAGAAATGTGATATTTACACCGATCATAAGAGCCTGAAGTACATATTCACGCAGAAAGATTTGAACATGAGACAGAGAAGGTGGTTGAAGTTGATTAAGGACTATGATTGTTCAATTAATTATCACCCAGGTAAAGCCAATGTAGTGGCTGATGCCTTAAGTAGAAAGGAAAGGCTGAATATGATTAAGATTGCGGAAGAGTTGGCACGAGACTTAGAAAGAATGGAAATTGAAGTTCGAAGATCTAATGGAAGTCAAGAGCAACTATACAAAATTACTTTCCAGCCGGCCTTGATGGAAAAGATTAGAAGATATCAGGAAGGAGTTATGAAACAAGAATTGGATACTTTGACAGGATAAGAGTTGTGTACTCAAAAAGATAGTCAAGGTTTGTATAGGTTTTCGTCCAGAGTTTGGATTCCTGATGTAACAGAGTTGAAGAACGAGGTATTGCAGGAAGCACATAACTCTAGGTTTTCTATCCACCCTGGTAGTACCAAGATGTATCAGGATTTGAAGAGAAATTTTTGGTGGCCAGGAATGAAGAAAGATATTGCTAATTGGGTAAGTAAATGTCACGTGTGTCAGACGGTGAAAGCAGAGCATCAACGACCGAGTGGATTGTTACAACCTTTGGAGATACCCCAATGGAAATGGGAAGACATTGCTATGGATTTTGTAGTGGGATTACCAAAGACGAGAGCAAATTATGATGCTATTTGGGTAATCATTGATAGATTGACTAAGTCGGCGCATTTTCTTCCGATTAATGAGAGGTATCCATTGGAAAGGCTAGTGAAGTTATACTTGGATGAGATAGTTACCAAACATGGAGTTCCTGTTTCTATAGTGTCGGATCGAGACTCTAGATTTAATTCTAGGATTTGTATTAAATTCCAAGAGTGCCTAGGAACAAAATTGAATATGAGCACCACCTATCATCCTCAGACGGATGGCCAAAGTGAGAGGACGATTCAGACCATAGAGGATATGTTGAGAGTCTGTGTTCTAGATTTTAAGGGTAATTGGGATGAGCACCTACCTTTGATTGAGTTCTCGTATAATAACAGCTACCATGCCAGTATAGGGATGCCACCTTATGAAGCTTTGTATGGACGAAAGTGTAGATCACCATTGTACTGGGATGAGGTAGGAGAAAAGAAAGTGTTAGGCCCTGAGTTGGTTCAGCAAACTAGAGATGCCATAGTGTTGATTCGGAAAAGATTGGAAGCAGCACAAGATAGACAAAGAAAATACGTAGATTTGCATAGAAAAGACATGGACTTTGAGATAGGAGCTTTGGTGTTACTAAAAATATCGCCTTGGAAAGGGTTAGTACGATTTGGTCAGAAGGGTAAACTTAGCCCTAGATTCATAGGACCCTTTGAGGTTTTGAAGAAAGTAGGAAAAGTTGCTTATGAGATAACGTTACCCCCGCAGTGGCAGCACATTCATAATGTGTTCCACGTGTCTATGTTGAAGCCCTATGTCCCTAATTCGAATCAAGTCATAGAATACGAACCGATTGAGCTTCAACCAGATTTGTCTTATGTGGAACAACCAGTCCAAATTTTAGACCGTAAAGAACGAGTCCTTAGGAATAAATCGATTCCTATAGTAAAAGTTTTGTGGAGAAATCCTCGAGTAGAAGAGTCTACTTGGGAATTGGAGTCAGACATGCTTGATAAATATCCTCATTTGTTTAGTTAAATTAGATTCTGGGGACAAAATCTTTTTAAGGGGGAAGGAATATAACGACTCGTGTATTTTTATTTTATTTCTAATATTTGGAGGTGTAATAAAAGTTTAAGTAAATAAATAAAAGATGTGTATTGATTTTGGCAGCAGTTACTGATTGTTATTTAATTATTTATGATTTGTTAATATGTGGGATTGGAATTATGTGGTTTATTGGCGAGTTATATGATTTTATTTCGCTTGCAAAAGAGATTTTATGGTAATTTTAATTCCATAAATATTTGGGTTGTCTTTAAAATTGGTTTTCTAATTTTATAATTTCAATAATTATTTTTAGGACTTTATAAAATTGAGAAATCAATATTTCGTTAATTATTCATTTTTAAATGATTTTCTGAGTGTGTTAAATGCTAAAATCCATATTTAATTATGAGAATCTTTAAAAATTATGAAACTTATAATTTATTAAGCTCGTATTATTCTGGGAATTTCAAAATTATTTTGGAAATTTTCGGAAATCATTTTACCCGCGCGTTGTTTCGTTATTGGTTAAAAAGCGGGTATAAAGCGTACCTTAAAAATTGTTTAAAAATTTCGAAATTTATATTTTTATTTATTTCGGGATAATTATAATATTTTAGCGTTGTTTTCGTAATTTTTTCGGAGGTTGTTTTAATCGCAACTTATTTCGTTAAATTCAGTTTCGGGACAAAATTGCAGTTCCCGGGTATATCTGGGATACGTGTCAAAATCTTATAAAAAGAAATTGACACGTATCCAATTAACAGATACGTGTCCACGCCTCATTTTCTTTTCCTTTGTTATTTCCGAAAACGAGCCCTGTTCTTTTCTCTTGCAGTCGAGTTAATCTCTCATCTCTCTCCTCGAAATCTCTCTTCTCTGTGTGACTTCCTTCTCTTCGTTTCTTTATTTTTCCGGCGATTCCTCCGGTGAGCCGCCCCTGTTTTTCGGTTGGTTTGGCTTTGATTTATACAGTTGGTATACATATATATATATATATATATATACGTGTGTGCCCTGTGTGTATATGTATGTGTGTGTGTGTGGCGCGGTGGCGCGTGTGTTACCTATGCAGTGGTGCAGTTGTGTGTTGGTGCTGCTGGACGCGCTGCGCGTGTGTGCGGCTGGGTTCCTGTTCATTTTTGTGGTTTGTTCAGTTGGGTTATTTTGCTGGGCTTGTTCATTCGGGCCTTGGTTTTGTGTTGGGCCTTACAGTTATGTTAACTGTTGGGCTTGTGGTTTGGATTTTTGTAGGCTGTTTATGTTCTGTTGGGTTGGTTTATTGCAGATTTTAATTTTGTTTAAATTCCATTATTGCAGGGAATTATTGATTAATATTCGTGATATTAATTATTTGTGTTGGAAATGATTTTCAAATAATCGGTATGATTTATTTGGGAACCCGTATTATATCGGGCGCCAATAAATTGTGCCGCCGTTGACGATGAACTTCGGTGAGTCAACGGTGGACGGTGATGATGATGTTCTGAGTCCTAATTTCTATAAATAAATAAAATAAAATAGTTATGTAAAATATGTTTGGATTTAAATAGTAAAATTTTTATTGGTGTTGGGTTGTACGGAATAATGTTGTGAATTGTTGAGAATTGTTGACGTCGATTATAATCGACGGGTAGTCTTATAAATAAAGAAGTTGCTGCCAAAATTTTTTAAAAATATATTTATAATCGTACATAATTATGTGTCACGTGTTATCCCTATTTATGCTCGGGAGATGTGATTACATGTTTATGTATATAATAATAATACGAGTCGGGTTGTCGGATTTGGGTTAATAGGATTTGAGGATATCAAGCATGTCGGTATAACTAATTAGGGTATTCTGTAATTGTAGATCCCAGTCAAGTTGTTCCAGGATCAAAGTCAGCGTGAAAGTTATTAGGGTTTGTAAAGCGTTGCAAGGCAAGTACTCCTGACCATTCCTTTATGGTTTAGTGTATATGAATAGCTAAATGTTTTATTCTTGTAATGGAACAGAAACTTTTCAAGTTACGTATCCCCTGTAGTTATAAATCACTGTTTTTGAATTGTTTTGGGGAAAAGTAACTTCGAAAGGTACCTATCTCGAATGAAATGATTTGCGAACTGGATTTTTATATGTGTGCTGGTTAAATAAATGGTTTTGAAAGGAGATAGGTACAAGTGTTTTGAAAACTGGATAAAACGGTCATATTTGGGATACATTGGGCCAGAGTAGGCCTATTGAGGTGGCGTAAGAGGCTAATTCGGTTCCGCACATTATAAAACCGATTAGTCCAGCAGGTCAGAGACCTAGCTAGTCTCTGAGTTCCGAAACAGGTAAATGGGATGGTAGTTAGAGCCGGCTGGTGTTGATAGCCTGATCAGCTGTCTTTACATATCCGCTATGTATCTGATTGGGATTTGTGAATTATATGAAAGCATGATTGATTGATACAGCGGTTTTATAAAATTATTAGCATGCTAAAATTGGACTTTGGTATTACGCAGCACACTATAATGTTGTTTTCACAAAGCATGCTAATTAGTGATATCCAGTTACTTTGATTATCATTATGAAATGTTGATATCATGATTACAACTTTGTTCCCATTATTTTCTTACATTACTGTTTTAATCTGTTATTCATAGTTGGTACTGCTGAGCGATTATGTCACCCTTGCAAACTGTTATGTACATTTCGCAGATGCCTAGAAGATCAGTCAGACCGACCTGTGTTCCCGCCCCTACTGGACCTGGCTCCTCTGAGGTAGTTTGTATCAGACCATGAGGTCTGAAGAGTTGCTGAATAATGTAGTGTGTCTTAGATAGTGAGTAAAGAGTTTATAATAATGAGAACCTGAATTATACTTGAACCTGGATCGGATCTTGGTTTGGGGTCAAGTTAGTATATTCTAATAATAATTCTGTTGTTTATATTTTTGGTAATGGTGTTTAGTGACGTCTACTCCTGACCCCGGGGTTGAGGCCGTCACAATGTGCAGTAGTTGTAAAGGTTCCTCAATTGTTGAATCAAGCTTCTTTTTGAATGATGCTTTGATCTGCTTTCCCTTTTGACATGCATCACACAATCCATCCTTTTAGAATTCCACTTGAGGAATACCTCTTACCAAATCTTTCCTGACTAGTTCATTCATAGTCTTGGAATTAAGATGGGACAATTTCTTGTGCCATAGCCAACTTTCATCTTGACTTGCCTTGCTAAATAGACAAGTGATAAATTCTGCATTTGATGAGTTGAAGTCAGCTAGATACCCATTTCCTTTTCTCACTCCAGTGAGAACGACTTTGTTGTCAGGCTTCAGAATTAAATGTTAATGAGTTGCCCTTGTCACAAAGTTGGCTGATACTCAACAGAATATGCTTGAGTCCATCCACTAGGGCAATTTCCTCAATGATGACATTGTCTTTAGAAATCAAGCCATCCCACAGTATTACCCTTGCTGTCATCTACAAAAGTGATACTTGGGCTAGCTCTCTCCTTGAACTCAGTCAGCAGGGTAGAATCTTCAGTCATATGCTTTGAGCACCCACTATCCAAATACCAAATATTCTTTCTATTTCCCTGCACACAACAAAATCAAATCAAGCTGATTTTGGTACCCAAGTTTCCTTGGGTCCTGTTTTGTTATCCTTTTTCTTTGGTTTCTTAGGCTTGTCCTCATTTGACTTAGGTATCTAAGATTCATCCTTAGTCAATTGAGTAGATCCTTTAAAACCATTCATCATTACAGAATTATCATGCACAAGTTGGTTAACATGGAAAGGCATATTCTGTGCAAACATGTTATTCCAGTAAGGCATGCTAAATGGCATTTATGGCGTACTGAATGCAGCATAGTAAGGATTTCGTACAAATGGCATATTAGCAAATTGTGCATTCAAATTATGTATAGGCATAACATTCACAGGCATTGTAGGCATGTTAGGAACTGAAGAAGGTGCAGACATGGGTGCAGGCATAGCAAGTTTGCAGTTAATAGACAAATGAATAACACTACCACATTTCAAAAAGATTTTTTTAGGTGCATATCTATTAGGTGTGTAGTTTTTATGTTTGTTAATTCCTACTTTCCCATTCCTATTATTTTTCCTTTTTAATTCTGCTTTAACTTCTATTTTCTCCAATCTGTCATTCAATTGCTTGATTGACAGATGCCCTACATTGACTCTCTTGTTCTTTTTCACTTGACTTTTTTCTCCTGGACCAAAGTTCTTAAAAACTGATCCATATTTCTCATTTAACTTAGCTAGCTGGGATTTGCTAACTATCTTTCTTTCACTCAATAGGTGTAATTCTTTGTATTTTGACGGATAATTTTTTTGATCATTCGACGGATAACATTCATCATCCGTCAAATCCACATCCGTTGAAAGTCCTTCTTCCAAGTTTGGATTCAGTTTCTCCTTGCTCTTTTTCTAGGCTTCATCACAGAAGGATTCTATACCTTGAACTTTAGTAATTTGAGCATGGACATCTCTAGATGATTTTCATGCCTTAATTACTTCCTGTTCTTGTTCAAGTTGCTTTCTTAAAATATCCTCTTTCTTTATGGATTCAGTTAGTTCATCTTTGGCAATCTTGCACTCCATCTTTAGTTTTTCAAATTCAATAAATTGAGTTTTTAACACATTGTTTCTTTCACTTAAAAACAAATTATTCTCTTTAATTTTATTGTTTTTTTAGTGAGAGATTTGAGTGTAACACGTAGATGATATAATTCAGTAATCATGTCATTTATAGCATCATTACACTCAGTTTTAGATAAATGTGCTAGATTAGTGGTGATTACCTGATTACTGGATGAACTGACTTCTGTTTCATCTGATTTGGCCATAAGTGCTAGATTGACATAGCTTATATCCTCATCCTCCTCTAATCCATCAACAGCCCAGTCATTTTCCTAAGTTAGAAAGGCCCTTTCATTTTGTTTGAGCAACTCAAAGTACTTCTTTTTGTAATCTACATGCTCAAACTTCTTTCTATCAGAATCAGGATTTCTGCATTTATTTTCAAAATGACCATTCAAGCCACACTTGAAACATTTAAATTTTGACTTATCAACCATGTTTCTGTTTGGCTTGGATGCTCCAAAATTTGAGCTTGGCAAATCTTCTGGATAGAAAAGCTAGATGCTTATCTATGTCATCCATATCATCTTGACTAAGATGGTCCTCATGTTCAGCTACTAGCCCTTTTCCTTTGCCTTCACAAAATCTAGGGTTTGGTGCAGATTCCACAGTTTCTACCTTTATCTCTTTCTCTCTCTCTCTTGCTCAACAACCAATGCAATGGATCCTCCCTTCTTCATTCCTTTCTCCAGCTTCTCATCTTGCTCTATTTCAAGCTCATAGGTCTTTAGAATCCCATATAGTCTATTCGAGGTGAAGTCCTTGTAATCTTGAGAGTTTCTTAGTGAGACGGTCATAGGCTTCCCTTCCTTTGGAAGAGATCTAAGGAATTTGAGGTTTGAGTCTTTTGTCTGATAGACTCTTCCATGTAGCTTTAGAGCATTTAATAGTTTTTGAAACTTACTAAGTATGTCAATGAGTGACTCACTTTCTTCACTATGAAAATGCTCATATTGATGAATCAAGAGTTGCACCTTGTTTTCCCTTACCTGCTCAGTTTCATCACATATAACTTGAATTGTATCCCAGATCTTTTTAGCAGTTTTTCAATTTATGATGTTGTCAAACATGTCACCATCAACACCATTAAACAAAATGTTCATGGCCTTCTTATCCTTATGAACTTGCTCAATATCTGGATCAGACCATTCCGCTCTAGGCTTTGGGATAGATGGCTCATTTCCTGTAGCAGCTCTCATAGGGACATGGGGACCTTTCTCAATATAGTCCACATATTCTTCATCTTGAGAGAGGAGATGCAGGTGCATTTTTGATAATTGTCTTTGTCCAGAAATGGAATCTTTACTCCAATATTTTTTCTGCTCATCTTGTTCGTTGTTATGATCTTAAACTCTTTGTACTTCAAGAACTTGCTCTGATACCAATTGTTATTCCCAAACAAATCTAAAAAAGAATACAGTAAGGGGTTGAATGTAATTCTGGCTTCTTTTTGAATTTTAAGAACTGTTCTACCTTGAATATATAATTGTGTTTGATTTAGTTAAGGTGCAGAGTGAAAGTCTTGAAGAAATCAAACACAAAGTAATCAAATACAAGTATTTAAAAACTTTCTGGTGGATTGAACTTTTCCACCAGAGATATATATATAAATTTGAGAACTCTGTGATGCAAGATTTGCAAACAGTTGCTTACAAGTTGAACTTACAAAGAACAGAGAAATTATTTACAGATATAGCTTTATCTATTTCTCTTGTAATTGCTTACTAACTTCGATAATGTTCTACTTGCTACCCTTGGTTTATATATCACCGAGTTACATGATAAAAAGACAAAGAAATAAGACAAAATGTTTCTTAGTCTAATTACATGCTTCTTCATTTTTGCAGTTTTTTCTTCTGCAGTACCTCGACGTGACATGAGCGTGAAGGGGGCACCCAGAGACGAGGAAAGGCGTAGTAAGTGACAAAATGATCCAAAATCTTTGAATATCTTCAGTTTAGCATGGAAATGGAAATGCTTCTTTGTTCTCTAAAACCTATAAATAGGTTGCCACATTCCATTTGCATACAATCAACGCATGTGACTATCAAGTCACTATCAACTGCTTTTGAATTTGATCATCTGTTGAAACTCTGTGGGATCATCCGTTGAGACTTTACTTGATTATCCGTTGAAACTCTAGTTGATCATCCGTTGAGAGCATCTTCATAGCAGTTAACTCTATTTCACTTATACAAGATTACAAGGCATATAATATTTACGTTTAGCCAACCTATCTTTTATATCAATCTAGTAGTCGATATGACTTAGAACATTCTACAACATCTAGTTCTCTAAGGCATTACAATATGCAAAGATGTGCTACTAAACTTATTAATACATAAGCTACCCTTTCAACGGATGTTAGAGTGATCATCCGTTGAAAGCTACAAAATCACTAAATTAAATCTACTAAGGTGTTTTGTTTAACTTTTCATCAAGTACACAACATATTCCTAACATCATCAAACCAATATTTACAGATCTTGTGTGAACTTGTTCATTCTTATCAGTATTTAAGTGCTTAAATTGAACCTACCTCAAAAACTGACTTAACAACATCAACACTTGAATTAAACTTAATAGGCTTGAACTGAAATTTTTTAGTATAACCTTATTGTCAGTATTTGTTGGTTTAACCTTCTCAGTTTCTTTTCCATTTTTCTTATTAGAATTAGATCTATTTGCATATCTTAATCTTGATCCCCAAGAACTTTTATCTAAAATTTTCAGAGTTGTTTTTCCTGAGTTAGTCCAAACTTAATGATCTCTCTTTCTTTAGCTAACTCCTTTTCTATATAAGCATATTTATCAAACAATCTCTCTTTAACATAAATAACATTATCTCTTTCTTTTTGAATTTCTAGTATGGAAAGTAGCTCAATTTTTAAGTGATCATTCATTTTCTTTAACTTAGAGTTTTTACTCTTGATTTTATTATTCTCTAAAGTTTGATCTCTATAACTAACATACAGAAATTTAAGAAACAATCTTCATTCACATATATCATCAGTATCAAAAGCAAGTGTGCTTTAGGTACCTTTAATTCAGTAGTGTTAGCCTTTGTCTCAGCTTTTTCCATGAGGGCATAGTTAACACCTTTATCTGAATATGATGAATCATCCCAGTTTTTCTTCTTTGTGATCAAGACTTGTTTTTTCTAGTCTTTGGTTTTCTGCAGTCAGCTACAAATTGTCCAATTTCATCACAGTTATAGCACCTTTCCCTTGTCTTGTCAAATTTTCCAGTCCTTGATTCCTTCCAATTAGTATTCCTTCTGTCATTCCTCTTATCAGAGTTTGAGGAACTGGAACCCTTTCTGGAAAACCTCTTCCCTTCCTTAAAGTTCTTGTGGACCATCTTCTTGAAGCTTTTAACCAATAGAGCAACAATATGTTCAATGTCTTCATTGTTGTCATGATCACTATCAGTATCTGATTGACTATCAGTATCTGATTCATCATCAGAGTTTGATGATTCAATATCAGACTTTGCAATCAAAGCTTTTCCTTTGTAGTAACTTTTTCTCCTAGCTTTCTCTTTTGGCTTCTCTTCAACTTTAAGTGCAATTGGTTTAGGCTTTGATCCTTTTCTCTTGCTCCTTTGCTCCACTCTAGTTCATAAGTCTTCAATATGCCATAGATTTCATCTAGATATATTTCCTCAAGTTCATAATTATCCCTTATTGATGTAGAAACTTCAAGTTTGAATTCTCTAAATCATATTCTTTGTTGACAAGAGATAAGTCATTCAACATCTTTTAAAATGTATCATAAATCTCATTTAAGGACTCATTGTCTCTTTAGTTAAAGTTCTCATATTCCTGAGTAAGTAATGTCCTCCTGTTTTTCTTGATAGCAGTAGTACCTTGACACTTTACTTCTAAAACATCACAAATTTCCTTTGTTGTTTTACATCCAATAACCCTATTGCACATAACACAATCAAGATTTCCATGCAAGATATGTCTTACTTTTGCATTTTTCATGATTGATGATAGATCCTCTGGAGTATTGTCCTTCTTTGGTTTATCAACCATATTTTCTTCTTGACCAGCAACTGCTACTGCCAACTTCATTGGCCTATGAGGACCATCATAAATCCTGCTTAGATATTCGGATCTGTAGCTTCAAACACATGGTCATCTTATCCTTCCAGATTGGATATTCATGTATCTCTAGGATTTAAACCTTGATAGCCTCATACCTACTCATATTATTGTTAATCTGTTGTGTGGCTGGGGGTGGTGGTGGATTCTGTTGTTGTGGTTCTTTGTCTTCCATTAAAGATTGATTTTCAGATCTGAAACTATTTGTATATCAATAAAAAGTTCTGATACCAATTGTTAGGTCCGTGATACAACTATAGAGGGGGGTGAATACAGTTTATGAAAACTATTCGATAAAGCTTAACAGAATCAACAGTTTTTATATTAATCAGATAAAAACTGTTACAAAAGTACTCTCTCAAAGGATGAACAATTATCCCTGAGAGCTTCTAGGTTATCTAAAAGATATAAAAATTCATGACATATATAGTGTAAACCTAATATGTGCTTATATAGTGCACAGTTACACAATCAATAAGGAATCATATTCTATTACAATAAAGAAACCTAATACATATCCGTGTATGACTGCTTCTGTTAAGTAAAGTCCTCCACCGCCTTGAATTCTACATTCCCTTTCCTTCTTTGATATCTACCTATGTGACTAAATATTGATCGTCAAATGCTGATAATCAAATACTGATAGACAAGTATTGATGACGTCACCTTCAGTAAATCTTGATATCAAATACTGATAATAAACTGTGATAGTTTATATACTGATATCATCAATTTCTTCTAATAGTACACTAATTAGTTTTAAGTAAATTAGGAAAACCTTGACGCAGCTATCACATCTAATAGTACGAGATATTCGTATTTTCCAAACTTAAATTATCTCGAACACACAAATTCATGATTTAAATAATGATACTATTACTTTTTTTTATTTTTGAGAATAGGGTTTGAGCTTTTTAAATCTCTCTCTAAGCTATTTGTACCCTTTTAACAGATGTGGATGATGACATGTATGAGTTTATTATGGAGTATTATTATTGTGTTTTGGGTCCAGAAAAGCAAGGTGATGAAGACATGTTTATAGTGGATTACGTACTTGGTTGGAGTCTTTAAAATAGTCCCACTCTGAAATATTCTTATTAGCTATCAAATTTAGCATATAAGGTCTTGAAGACCAGAATAATCCGGGAAGGGAAAGTAGAGCAGGGCAAGGTTGCAAAATTTTTATACTGATCATAAGCTAAATGTTAATCTTTATTAGTATAAATATGCTCATAGTTTCAAGTTTAAGTGGAACCAAATATATTTCCAACCCTTTCGTATTTTATAAATTGTGTTTTCTAAAAAAAATATTTGATAAGGTGTGAATGATGCTCCTAACTGCATTTTTCTTCAAATAGGTACTTTGATTGATGTGGATGGAATTCAAGTTCTAGGTACTATTTCTTCCAATTATCTTAGCCCAGAAGACGGAGTATACCCCCTCAAAAATCAAAGTATCCATATTTAGGTGACACAATTGCAACACTTTTTAGTTGAACATTCTGGACAAAAGATATCTTCAAAATATACTTTGATTACATGACTTAAGCTTACAACATGATTACTTTATCCTGCATCCTAATTATTTACATGAATCAAATACTTTGATTACTTGAGTTAAGCTTACCACATGAATCAAATACTTCATCCTGCATCCTATTTGTGTACATATATTCTTGACTTAATCTTATAACAAGGTTCAGTCCACTGTTGTGAGAGGAAAAAGGTACAACACTTTTTGGAGGAAATCGCTGAAATAACGGGAAGCACGCCTGGATTTAGGCCTAATCGACGGCCTATTCGTGACAGCTATATACACCCGACTCACCGGAATCCGGTGGCGAGCAAGGCTGTGTTTGGACTGAATTTGAAAGGCTCCCGAGATGTGGTGACTGAATAATTCCTACTCAGTCATAGACGTACTCGAGAGATCTCACGGAATGCTTCTACTAAATTATTAGTAGAGAAACGTGTATGTGTGTAACCCCGCAAATGGCCTACATATCCTATATTTATAGAAATCAAGTCTGCATGCAGTTCTAATTGCTGTAGGACTCCTTATCAGATCTGCCAACCACGTTTTTGCCCAAGCATAGGGCCGTTCTTGATCCTTATCCGGGGAGGTTTAGGCTAAGATAAGAGAGTCCTACTTCTAATATACCACTAACCTTTGCTTATCCATGTATTTATTGTATTTATCAACCATATACATGTATATTCCATGCATGCATTAAGTTAATCCGTTTATGGGTAGTTGTAAGATGCTAGGATACGTTTCCTTCTTGCTGTCCCATTATAGAGTTCGTCTTCGACTAGGACACTACTTCTGCAGGCCTCTTGCTACTATTAGAATAGCCCCAGCTAAGCAGCTTACCCTGAAGACCCCGGTGTCTTGGCACACCTCAGAATCCCTAGGATATTTTGCATCCTCAAAGTGTGCTTCTAGCCTTCCCTCGCTAACACCCCTTCAGATAGGTAATCACCATATTCCCTATACCCCTACAATAATAATCCATTCGTGTCTAATACCCCTGTTCTACCATCCGCAAGGCCCAGTTCTCCCTATGGGCCATAAATCCGGCCCATGGCTGATTTTAGGCACAACAACTACCCCCCGGTTCCCCATAGTCATTGCATGCTTGGGGAACCTTAACATTTCTCATTGCTCAGACCTATTTTTCATAAGATCTTGTGGGATTCACTGTATGCAGCCTCATAGGATCTCCCTCACGAGCCCATGACCATATCCTTGGTAAGAAACTTAAATTAGCCCTACCTAACCTCTTTACAATTTCCTATCATGTTATAGGCTTTAGGGTATTCTGCGTATAACCCTATACACCTTGGGCTAAGAGGTTTTGGGACAATTCCCCTTTATTCTCTATGCCCTAGTTTTCGTGCCAATCACATAACTTAGTCTCGATAATTCCACGATGTTCCCTTGATTTTGCTATAAAACTAGAATTTGCATCCTTATTAACCCATAATCCCTTTCAATTTGGAGTCCTTATAACATTTAAATTCCTAATTTTAAAATTCAAAAATATACTAAACAACTCCTAATCCCACTCTTTTTCCTTGGAAATAGCTAAATTAAAAATCAAAAAACCATCTAGATTTTTGTAATCCATTAATCAATTTATTTAAGTGGTTATTTCCCCCACTCTTGATAACCTTTCCGTCTTCTCATACATATATAACCCACTCGTCCCCCTCCTCCTTTTTCTTTCACAAACACAAAAGCAACGCATGAGAGAGAGAGAGAGCAGAGACAGGAAGGTCGATCTCCGTTGGAAGCTTTAATACCCTAGTCGAGCTCTCCTTCCCTTCCGTTTGAAAGGTACAAACCCTTCATCTCCCTATTTTTGATTCTCATATACACCCTTATGCATATATATATATGTGTGTATGTATATATCCATGTACTCGCCTAGCTCGACTGAAATCTTAACTATGAACATGCTTAGTATCGATTTTATTGTCCAACTTGATATGCATGTTTGAATCTGTAAGGTCGTTATTTGCTTCACCACGCGTTTTGATATAGTGAATATTGGCCGGAATCGACCCTATTCTCCGATGACTCTTCACCTTCCTCCGCCCCTATCCCTTAGTATATGTATATATATCTCTTTTTTTTACATGCATGAGTAAATCGACTGTTGATTGTTCTTGTGATCTCGTAATCATCTATTCCATATCCCGTATATTGATATTTGGCTTCGTAGACTTCTAGGTCCTTTGCTCAGGGTGTAATCAGGGGTATACCCCTCCTGGGGTTAGGCTAGCTTCCTTAATACCCCATAATTCGGGTGTATTCGAATACCTTTTAAACCCCTAGGACCCTGTAGTCTATATCCATTATGCATGCCTGCCTTCTCGGGTCCTTACCAATCTTGATACCCCTATATCCTTCCCTCATTAGTCACACGGAAGCCCCTTCTTCACGTTGTGTAAGAAATCTTAGAGTGGATAACTTACTCTATTTTTTCTTTCGCATATGTCTACCTCTAGGGCTTCCAGCAACTCTAAGGGTTCAGCCATGGGCGGTGTATTCTCCTCTTCTGAAAACACAGCCAGTGATGCCCTTGTTCCTGTCAACTTATCCCAAGCCTTCCTATCTTCAGCCTCTACCGTAGGTGGCTAAACTCGCTCTAAAGTGAAGGTACTTGACCCCCTAAGGGCCCAGATATCCCTAAGGACAGCCTCTTCTTCCAAAGGTAATAGCCCTGTTGACCTGGCTTCCTCTGATGAGGAGGTAGATTCTTGTAACCAGAATACCCCTGTAGGTAGGACAAAACTTTTTACTGAGGAGACTGAGTCCTTGATTTCTGAAGAACCCTCTGATAATGAGATTGCTTTAGCTGCTGGCTACTCCCACGGGGATGATGCCAATTCCCATAAAGACCTAAAACCATACGATTGCCTGACACCCTCCATGACTTTGGTGACCCTTCATACCCTGTCAGACAAGATAGTCCCTAGGTGCACTCTGGTGGTACCTCAACGCCACGAAAGGTGCCAGAATTTTGCCAACCTTCAATCATATCAGTCTACCCCAAAAGCAGTGATATCGGCCTAATTCTTCAAGCAGGGCTTCTCTCTCCCCTTACATCCATTTTTTGTTGAGATTCTCAACTTTTACGGACTAGCCCCTCACCAGCTAACACCCAACTCATACCGCACAGCTGTGAGTATGTACATTCTTTATCACCAAGAGTATTCTGAGGCCTTGACAGCATATGAATTAGGCTACTTCTACCATTTAAAGCCATCGGGTAAGTCTAGTGGGTTTTTCTACCTTACCTTGTGGAATGTTCATCATGGCAAGTGCATGACAGGTTGTAAACAAACGATGGCAGGTTGGGCCAATCAGTTTTTATATTGTTATGATTGCCCCTCGTATCGTACGACCTTTAACGACTCCCCCTATATGCCTATTCAATCTCCCTTGGAAGGAGAGGAATTAGCTAGAGCCCAGGGTATTTTGGAGAAGTATAAGGGCCTAAAGGATGATACTGGTCTTTTTAGCCCAGAAAATTTATATGAGTTAAAGTTTGGTTCACCCAAGGAGCACGCGACTCCTAACCCAGGTATCATTCTTGCTGGAGAGACCCTTCATCCAAGGGGCTCTACCCTTTTCTCATATAATCCCTTCCTTACTTAATTTCTTCTGCTTGTTGAGAAATATATGTTCCTGTACCCCCTCCACATGCATTCTTAACACATTTCTCTTTTACATGCCATTTATTTCCCTGTCTATTATGGCTAACGTGTTTATGTTGCATTGCAGACATGTCTTTTGTGAAGAACCCCACAAGCTATGATGACCTTTTTGGACAGGATGTAAAGGCTGAAGCTGCTTTGAGAGCTACCCCCGTGTCACAGGCTCCCCCTCGCCAGGTTTCAAAAGATCAGTCCTCCGGGCTTCCCCGCAAGAAGGGTATTCGCCCTCCTGCCGATCTCCCTGCCAGCTTTGGTTCCCGATCTGTAAAAAGGCTAAAGCCTTCTCTGGAAGACCCCCCATCTCACAGTTCACCAAAAAAGCAGAAGTTCTTTGAGATGGTGGGGAATCAAATCCCAGAGACCGTTGTAGTAGAGTGGGACAAGCTGAGGTTGGTGGAGGCTGCTCGTGACCGGTCCTTGGCTAGTGCAAAGGCTCTATTCTTGGATATGAAGTTTGGGTAGCAGATCGCGGAGGTAGCTAGCAGCGACAAGAAGTTAAGGGAAGAGATTAAGCAGCTTAAGACTAGCTTATTAGGGAAAGAGACCGAGGTTAAAGGCCTTGAGGAGATTGTGACCAAATTGAAGTTGTATGAGGCTAGTTTAAAGAAGGAAAAGGGGTCTTTATCCAAATCCCTACAGGTGTGTCAAAAAGAGAATAAAAGCTTATCCAAACAGGTTGACAGTTTGAGTATTCAAGTTGAGAGCCTATCTGATGAGGCTCGAGTGGCTAGGGAAAAGCTGGTCTTTAATACTGACCGTGAGGCTGGTATTAAGGACTGTGTGAAGACGGCGTATGAGAAATTCCCCGATATCCCCTGGGCTGAGCTAGGACCAGAGGCCGCAAAAGTTCTGGAAGAGGTGAAGGCTCAGAAGGCCAAAGAGGGGTATATTCCAAAGGTTGACTCCGTCGAGGGTGTGATCAAGGCTGCTAGTGAAGAAGCCTCAGACACCCGGATCGTGGAGCAGACCCTTAATGTGAAACCTTTGATCATTGATCCCCAGCTGTTGAATCTCCTGAGAAGGAAGTCGAGGAAAAATAGCCTTCTCCTGTTGCTGACGCGTCCGGAGCTACTCCAACCCATGAGGGTTAGTATGTTTTAATATTTTCTTTGGCTAGACCATGAACTTTAATACCCCAATGTGGGGTGGATTTTACTGTTTCCTAAATTTTTGTTATCTCAGGCCTTTGTGCCAAGACTTGGTTTCATCTGGACGGGGGTGCGGTCACCTCTGAATGCCTCGCAAGTTATAATTTTTAACGATCCACTCTGCTTTGCTTCTATAATTAGATTATGTGCCATCTTTCCTTAAGTGTTTCCATGCATACTCTAGGGTATTCCCTAGTAGGTTAATATCAACTTGTGATATATGCCTTGAGGTAAGTCTTAAAATAACCAACCTGTTAGAATTTTGCACACACCCAAGCTATATTATCCTGTGCTAATAACCCATACTTATTCTCGTATATCCCCTAGGCATATTGCCTTGAGAATACATAGCCCACTTATCATAGTGAGCCTAAGCCGCGCCTTATGCCCGTAGACCATAAGTAGGATTTCGTTATCACCATATGATATCACTCCAGATTTCTATTAAGTTATGATTTCTTGTAGTATATTTTGAGGGTAATTTCCTTACCCTTCCGTAGGTAAATTCCTTACCTTTTTGTGGGTAAATTCCTTACCTTCCATGGGTAAATTCCTTACCTATCCATGAGTAAATTCCTTACTCTTTCCGTGGATAATTCTCCACAAATAAGCTCAGCTTTTGGGGGTAATATTGTGCAATCATTTTTCCATCTTGCATACCCCCGAGCCTTAAACATGTATATGACCTGTCTCACTAGATCTTATATAACATGCACTGTTACAATATTCCCATGTCCATCCTTAGTGTATTTCACACTTATCCATTTCCCGGGTGACCAATATATCTATATTTGTTTCATAGAATTCCAAGGTACCCATATATCCCTTGGGCTTTCCCATTAGCCCTTGTGTTCCTGATTAACAGGTCCTGAAGTTATTCCACTTCATGTTAGAGACAGGTTTTGAAGTATCCTTACTTCATTTTGAGTCTTACACATTCCTGACTTTCCCAAGCCATGTGCAGCCCTTAGCCATTATCCGAGATTCGTATAGCCCTAGTATCCCCAGGTTCTCCGAATCCGTTCCGACATAATCCATGTTAAATTCATTTTTATCCATTCATAATATTCCACTTTCAATAAAACATAGAATTTTTAATTTTCCTTGTAGCCATCCTATTCCCAGGCTATTCAAAATAAGTGTATATACCTACACACCCTTATTCCGAGTTATTAATTTTTGCTTAAAATTATCCCATTTCAAGGGCAGACAAGATAAACGTATGTGCCCATATATGCATGCTACTACCCCCCCCGAGTTCTTTAGCATTAACTATTTTTATGGTGAAGAACTAGAGCAGAAATTATCATATCAAGAAACATTCGCATTCCTCAAAGCAATTATATTCTAAGTAATCATGTTATATTTGTTTTAAACATATGGGCTTGACTGCGATGATTGCGCAAAAAAACAAAAATAATAGTCTATATGCTAGAAGTAGATAACGCAAAAACAAGTCATGATTTATTAAGGCAAATTGCCTGAACGTGTTCCCCCGAAGGTGTACATGCACTACCTTCTGGCTATCTACTGAAACAGGTTAATACGCTAAACAAATAATCCCTAAAACATAATAGCCCTAACTAATGGGCTATCTTTATTTATCCTATAGCCTGAAAGAGGCCTATGAGAGAATTACCTTGATTGGTTTACTGATAGTACTTCTTCAAGAGTTCAGCATTCCACGCCCGTGGAAGTAATTTTCCGTCCAAATTTTCCAGATGATACGTGCCTTCCACAAGACAGTCTTTATTTTATACGGGCCTTCCCAATTTGCCCCGAAGGCTCCATGTCCTGGAACCCTCATGTTGGGAAATACCTTCCTTAGGACGAGGTCCCCAACCTGCAACGGCCGGGCTCTAACCTTCTTGTCAAAGTACTTACGGGTCCTTTGCTGGTAGGCAGCTAGCTTCAGCTGGGAGGTGGCCCGTACTTCTTCCACAAGATCCAAATATAGCTGATGATTAACCTCATTATCCATGGGGTTATAATTATCACGCCTGAATGACCCAGAACCTATCTCCACAGGAACCATAGCCTCACATCCGTAAGCCAAAGTGAATGGGGATTCTCCAGTGGTTGTCTTGGGTGTAGTATTATAAGACCATAACATCATGGACAATTCTTCAGGCCAATACCCCTTCTTCTCCTCCAACTTGGCCTTGAGGGTATGCTTGATTATCTTATTCACCGCTTCAGTTTGCCCATTACTTTGAGGGTGGCAGACTGCAGAGAAACCCTTCTGGATTTTTAGGTCATCACAAAGCTTTCGCATTTCTTTACTGTCGAATTGTTTTCCATTATCCGAGATCAACTTATAAGGGACCCCGAACCTGCACACAATGGCCTGAAAAATGAATTCCTTCAGCTTGGCTGCCGTAATGGTAGCCAATGGCTCAGCCTCCACCCACTTTGTAAAATAATCAACGGCTACTACATCATACTTTACCCCGCCTTTTCCTTTAGGTAATTCCCCAATCAAGTCTATCCCCCAGACAGCAAAGGGCCAAGGGCTAGTTATTTGCTTCAAAGGTACAGCCGGGTTACTATTTAGGTTAGCAAACCTTTGGCATCGATCACACGCGCGGGTGAACTCATGGGCGTTTTTCTGTAGAGTTGGCCAGTAATATCCCTGTCTCAATATCTTCTGGGCAAGAGAAGTTCCTCCGGCATGATTCCCACAAATACCCCCATGTACCTCCCGCATAATGTAGTCACATTCGTCTCCAACTACTCACCTCAAAAGAGGCCTATTAAAACCCCTTTTGTACAGATTTTCATTGTAGATAACATACCTTGCTGCCCTGTACTTAACCCTCCTAGCCTCATCTTTGTCCGCAGGGAGTGTTCCTTTTGTGATATAGACCAAAATGGGAGTGACCCACGACTCTTCCCTTTGGATTTCTACCCCCATGACCTCAGCATGAAAGATACTAGGCTGCTTTTGGATCTCCAGGGGTATTACTCCCAACAGTGTAGCCTCCCTTTGAGATCCTAGTTTGGCCAAGGCATCTGCATCCGCATTTTGTGCACGGGGAATTTGTTCCAGGTTGACTTCCTTAAATTTACCCATCAGCTTTTGTGCATTCCTCATATATAAGTCGGTACGGGGGCCTCTAGCCTGAAAGCCTCCTTTTATATGTCCGGCCACTAGCATCGAATCACTAAACACATTGAGATTCTCAACCTTCATCTCGAGGGCCAACTTTAATCCTGCTATTAGTGCCTCGTATTCAGCATCGTTATTGGTTGCCTTGAAGCCAAAGTGAATAGAACTTTGGAGCTTATGCCCTTCAGGGTTAACCAGCACTATACCCGAGCCTGCTCCATTCCCATTCACAGCCCCATTAACATATAAAGTCCACCAAGGTGAGCAGTTTTCCATGGGGATTTCCATAGGTGTTGATTCAGTGGCGCATTCATTCCCACTTACCTCACACGAAGAGGGGAATTCCAGGAAGAAATCGGTCAAAGCTTGCCCCTTAATAGCAGTTCTGGGCTTATACTCCACATCAAATTGCCCCAGCTCGACAGCCCATTTCATCATCTTTCCCGAAGCTTCAGGTTTGTGCGTAACCTGCCTTAGGGGAAATGAAGTTCTGACTTCCACCCGATGTGCTTGAAAATACGGCCTCAACTTCCTTGAGGCTAAAATTAGGGCATAGGCCAATTTTTCCATATTCGTGTACCGGGTCTCAGCGTCCAATAGTCTCTTACTCACGTAATAGACAGGGTATTGCACCTGCTCATCTTCCCGGACCAATACTGCACTGATTGAATAGTCTGAGACAGCTAAGTACAGCAGTAGGGTTTCTCCCTCCAAGGGCTTAGACAACAACGGGGGATTTCCTAGCTGTTCCTTGATTTTGGTGAAGGCCTCTTCACATTCGGCTGTCCACTCGAAGTTCTTTCCCTTTTTTATAACTGAGAAAAACTCCTTGCATTTGTCCGATGACTTAGAGACAAATCGGTTTAAGGCCGCTATCCTCCCCGTAAGGCTCTGCACCTCTCGAACGTTCCGAAGGGATCTCATTTCTAATAGCGCCTTGATTTTAGCGGGGTTTGCCTCAATACCCCTGTGGTTCACTATGAATCCCAAGAATTTCCCCGACTCTACCCCGAATACGCACTTCTGGGGGTTTAGCTTCATCCTGAATTGTCTTAATATGTCAAACATCTCTGAAAGGTGTATTACATGATCCCTTGCCACCTTCGACTTTACTAACATATCGTCCACGTATACCTACATGGTTTTCCCAATTTGATTCTTAAACATCATATTGACTAGCCTTTGATATGTAGCCCCAGCATTAACCAGACCGAAGGGCATTCCAATATAACAATATAGCCCCCTATCAGTAATGAAGGATGTATGTTCTTGGTCGGGCTCATATATAGGGATCTGGTTATACCCCGAGTACGCATCCATGAAGCTCAGAAGGGCGTGACCTGCCGTTGAATCCACTAGCTGGTCAATACGAGGCAATGGGAAGCTATCTTTTAGGCAGGCCTTATTCAAATCAGTGAAGTCCACACATGTACGCCATTTTCCATTAGGCTTCTTAACCAAGACAGGATTCGCCAGCCACATGGGGTAGAATGATTCCCTTATTATGCCAGCTTTCAATAGTCGGTCGACTTCTTCTTTCAGAGCCGAAGCCCTTTCTCCACTCATAGCCCTTCTTTTCTGCCTTATAGCCCTCTTGTCGGGGTCAATATTCAGGTGGTGACACATGACTTTAGGATCCACCCCTATCATGTCAGAATGACTCCATGCAAAGACATCCAGGTTCTTCTTCAGGAACAATGTCAGGGCTATTTACAATTCAGCACTTAGCTGTTTTCCAATCTTGAGTCCCTTTGTCGGATCAAAATCATCTACCATAACTGAGACGGTGTCTCCAGCTGCACCTGCCTTTTCACTCGATTCCGGCATTCGAGGATCAAGGTCTATTTCCACCCCAAGTTGAGCCTCTCTAGTTTCCTTTTTTTCAGGTAAAACATCACTGACATCAAGGTTTTCAAAATCACTGTCATTGACCTCTTCAACTACCCCCTCCACCAGGGGTTCTACAACTTCTGCGATTTTCCCAATTTTCGGGGCCTCCAACAAGAGTACTTCTTTATGGGTACCTACCCCCTGAAAAGAGGCAACATCCGTGTATGGCTCTTCACCGGGATGTTGCACAATCATAATTGCATTACAAGATTCCCTTTTTGACTTCACATTCCACTGTTGAGGGGTATTTCCATTTTTCTCATTAGCCGGTTCCAAGTATCGGTAGCACTCTTCACTTGAACCCCCATCAAACAGATGCCTACTTGCTCGCATAGCCATATGCAGAGCTCTTCTGTAACATTCCCTAGAGTCTGCGTGGCAGCCCTTTACCCATCCAATTCCATTAGGGGTAGGGAATTTTATAGAGAAGTGATGAATAGACGTAATAATTCTCATTTCCCTTAGCAGGGGTCTGCCAATAATCCCATTATAGGAGATATCTTCATTTACCACTACAAACTCAGTGATTCACGTGGCTGTCTGAGGCTCTTCCCCCAAGGTAACAGGAAATTTTATTCACCCCACCACCAAGACGGGGGACCAGTAAATCCGTACACATCATTATAGCAGGGTAATAATTCACTATCTACTAGCCCCATTTTATGGTTAGTGCTATAGGCTAGGATGTTGACGGAACTCCCATTATCCACCAACATTCTATATACATTAGCTCCTCCAATTAAAGCATTTACGACTAAAGCATCATTGTGGGGCTGATGCACGTGTCGGGCGTTTGCCTCTCTGAAGGTTACGTCGGCTGATTCCCCCTTAAAGTACTTGGGAGGCCTCTCTGACAGATTACAGACATTAGTGAGGATTGGCCTTGCCTCGTGAGCATAATTCTTCATGGCATTTCGGCTTGAGCCCCCAATGTAAGGACCTCCGATGATAGTATTGTTAGATCACACACACTGTAGAGGGGGTGAATACACTGTAAAAATACAATCAAATCGAACTTTTAATATTTCAAGTAACAGAAAACAAACTTTATTGAAACAATAAACTCTGTTACAGTATGGAACTGTTACCTCTCAGTGATGAACAAATATCACGAGAGCTGATGGGGTTACAATATATAATCTTCTCGAATATGATAACACTTATAGTGTAAACCCTATGTCTGTGTTTATATACTACACAGTTACAAGATAATCACTAATTGATATGGAATATAATTCTGCTTCCTAAAATATATCAATCAAATATCTTTTCTTCCAAGTATTCTATTCTTTATAGAATTCCTTCTTCATGCATATCTCTTCTTATGTTTATCTCGATCTTCTTTCCTTTAATCAGCTACTGTCCTTATCTGAACATCCTTCAGCACTTAAGTTATGATATCCATCTTCTGATGATTATCTCCTGATAATATAAGTACTGATATCCTTAAGTCCTGACTTCCAGTAAGTACTGATTTATCCTGTTTAAGTAAGATCTGAAAACTAAACATAAATCATATTAGCCATGACATTATCAAATATATCTAACAATCTCCCCCAACTTGTAAATTAGCATAATATACAAGTTTAATAAATATTTGATGATGTCAAAAACATTAAGTACAAATGTATGAGAATTAGACTAGATAACTACAACTTACAGTCCTTAAAGCTTTACCAATATTTAACTTCTGATAACGGCTTCAGTCTATACAAATATCAGAATTTAATCAGTTGTAGATCTTGACTTGGCTTCATCTTCTGATCTCTCTGATGCCAGGAGTTGTTCTGAGATAGTTCTTCAACAAACATCTCTCAGCATATCTGAGTTCATCAATCATCCTCCTTTTAGCATCTTTAAGCTCTGCATTATCTTCACCAATTAGAAAGATTGCAGCCCTGAGATCATTAATCTTTGCTTTTCTTATATCCTGATCCAGTCTGATCAAATATGCCTTATCGAACTCAAGATTGAATTCTACAGCCCTGTAACCCAGAAAGGTAGTTATAATCTTAGCAGTGTTGGGCTTCATTTCAACTATATTACCCTTGTGATCTCTGTACTTTGGAACATATGTGCTGTCAGACTTAACGGAATAAAGCCTTTTCTGTCTCTGAATCTGATCCTTCAAATAGTTTGCAGCACTTCCTGTCAATCTGTCATCCACTTGAAGTAAGAATAGTACATGCTCCAATTCTTCAAAATATTTCAATGGAATGGCATTTTGCCTTATATGATAAACCCTACCATCTGTCATAAAGTACAACAAGATGTGTTCTTTCAAATAGGTATGGTAAACCATTTGTACAGATTCCAGTTGATTCAATCTCTCAGGAGTTGCTCCAATACCTGGTTCACTCAAGGAAGTTTGATCATTGGTAGTGTTCTGTATTCTTCTTTCATCAGCACTTCCCAATCCAGTTTTATCTCTTGCTTCCTTTCCAGTAACTACTCTTGCTTCAAAACCACTTGCAGCAATCTTCAAAGATTGAGTATGTTTTGCTTTAGTGAATCCTGGTAGGAGTATCTTTGATTTATCTTCTGATATCAAGTTAACTTGAGCTATGTCAGAGGTTACTTGCTTCTTTAAAATATCAGAACTTACAGTCTCTTGACTCTGAACAACTTGAGCTATGTTAGAGGTTGTCTTAGAAACTTTTCTTGAAGTCAGAGCAAGATCATCCTTTTCATCATCCTTCCCTTTCAGTGTCTTGGCAGTCTTGCATTTGGACTTAATTACTCTCTCCCCCTTTTTGGCATCAGCAGGTAGTAGAAGAGAGACAAGCAATTCCACTGAGGCTTGGATTTCAGTAAGTTGAGATTGCTGAGAAGCTTGATTTTTCAGAATATCAGCAATCTGAGCTTGTTGTTTCTCTTGAGTCTTCTCAATATAAGCAATCCTATCAAAGGTAGGTTGGAAGAACCTTTTCTTGTCAGTTTTCTGAATTTGGTCCTGTTTGATGAATTCTTCCTGAATCTTGTGTAGCTCTGCATGAGTAGTTGAATGGAGACCTTGTAGATGTTTAGTAGTCAATGCAGTGACTCTAAGCTGGGTTTTGAAATCATCAGAAATTAACATTTCATCAGCTTTTGTCAAGTGCTCAGCAAGATGCTTTGCAGTTGGAACACGTGAAACTGAGTTCCATTCCTTAGTCCACTCCTGTCCTGCAGGAGTTTCACTCCAAGGCACTGGTGCTTCTCTGGTAACAAACTTCTTAACAAGTTCAGATTTAAGAATAGTTTGTTGAGGAGCATGTTCTGAAGGACCTGCTTCATCTGCATCTACATTTGGAGCAGCATCACCAGTATCTCCAGCATTTGCAGCATCAGAACTTACAGAATCAGTATTTTCTGATAAAACATCAGTGTGAGTAGCAATGGAGGCTTCAGCATCCTCTAATTGGTGATCTGGTTCCAAGTTCTAATCAACAGCCATATCCTGATGCTCACCTATATTCTGATCATCAGCATCTAGATGCAGAGAAGGTGTAGTAGATAATTCTTGAGTTTGAGCAGCATCAGTAATAGGTGTTGTTGATGGATTAGTTGCTGTTGGAGCTTCTAAGTAAAGTACTTCAGGCACAACCAAGGTCTGGATATCAATTTCAGCACTTGTGCCTGGAACAACAGGAGATACAGACTTTTGAACAGGAGGCACAGATGGTGTGTTGGCCTTTTCAGTAACAGCTTCCTGAGATGGAGTTGATGGAGAAGTAGGGACTGGAGCAGATTCCTTTTCTTGTGAGATCAGAGATTCCTGATCCCCTTCCTTAGCTGTTGCTTCTTCATCATCTGAAACTGGCCTTTTTGCCCTCTGTTTCTTGTATCTCTTTGTAGATATGGATTCCTTGGGAGTTTCAGGAACAGTCATTCTTCTAAGCCTCTTGAGAAGCCTAGATCCCCCAATTCCAGAATCCTTCTGAGAAGTCACTTTCTCAGCTTCTTTGACAACAGGTTCTGATGTAGAAACCTGTTCCTCACTGTCAGACTCATCTCTCAAAGCAATCCTCCTTCTCTTTTGAGGTGTTTGAGGAACAGTCTTTATCCTCTTAGGCTTGGAAGATGAAGGCTTCATAGTAGGTGCTGAGGATGAGGGTTGAAATGTCTGTGAAGTTGTAATAACCCCAATTTTTGGGAAATTTTGAAACCCTTATGAATAGTGTTTTTGCTGAATGAGAAAACTTTTCATGCCACACTATGTAGGGGTTCTGATATGGATATTCTGAGATTTTATTAGTACTTTATATGGGATATAAGTGTATGTAAAGATCGTCAGAATCCAAATCCGAACACTTTGATTTTCCCGAAAATACACTAGATACGGAAAGAATTGAGTATAAGGTAACAGGATAAAAGGATTTAAATTAAAGGATTATAATAGAGGATCATAAAAATGAATATAATATATTGAAAAAGGTCAAGGGAACCTAAGTAATAAGATCCCGGGTATGATCCCTCAAACGATAAACGAAAACGAAAGTTAAGCTAACCGTATAACAGATCAGCGGTCATTAGGCAAACGATTAGGAAGTTAAGCAAAGGGATTAGAGGGAGTGATGTCACCCAACCAATGAGAGGAGGACAAGGAGGGAAAGATGACATCACAGCATGACATAGGCATGACATGGGAAGGAAGGAGGTGTGGTTGAATGAGAACCACACAAATTCAAGGGCAACAAGGTAACTGACTAAATCAAACACAAAAACAAATCAACCAAGCCAAGCAAAATCATTTTTCATCAAAATAAAAAAGAACCAAGGCATTGTTCATCTTTTGCTCTCGGCTTTTTAGCTTTTTAAAGGGCAAGAATTTCAAAATCAAAGATCCAAGCTTCCTAAATTGGTAAGATAATTCCCTAATCATCTTCATGCTTAGTTAGGGCTATATCATGAGTTTAAGCCATTAATTCCTTCTCAATCTTCTTCATTTAATCAAAGAAGAAGATAATGAATAGTGTTTTCAAGTTTTTAACTTGAAATTTTTCTTGTTTTCCTTGAAGATCCAAGCATTCCTAAGACTTCTCAAAGCTTCTTAAGGCTTCCTAGCTCCTCCCACCACTTCAAGGAAGGTATGACATCTCCAAACCCTAGATTCCTATGTATTATAAGATGATTTTGATTAGTAGGGTGATATTGTAGCTTGTTGTTGTGATTAGAGTTTGGGATTTGAAATGGTAGTGAAATGGAATGGTAAATGTTGTTGTTTTGATTAAAAGAACTTAAGTATGGTTAAAGTTAAGCTTAGGCATAAGTATGAATGTTAAAATTGAATTGGTTGGGGTTGTTATGATGTGATAAGGATGGATGTTGGTTGTATGTTGGATTTGAGGTTGAATTGGGTTGGTTTTGAATGGTTTAAAATTGGGAAATCGCGTAAACATAGCCGTCGTAACGTCCAATTTTCTTTAGACTGTTTTTGTGCATAACATTAGGACCCGAGAACCCCCTGCTAGATTATGACCATTGCCATGTTTAGATAGCTCATGTTACGAGCTTCGTTTTGATATGTAGTTCGTTCGATTCCGATGCACGGTTTAGGAGAAACGACCGTTTCAAGTAACGGCATTTCGCGAACGAAACTTTTCCCCTCGCTTTACTTTGAAACATAGGTTAAAGACCAAAAAGGGTTAATTAATGTATGAAACATTTATGGTAAGTGTGTTAGGCAGTTGGTAAGACACTCGCGAAGGAATCGCCTTAAAACTCATAAAGGTTAAATTATTAAAAATGGTGGAGCCGAGGGTACCCGAGTGACTTAAGCGAGTCAGTAAGCGCAAAACAAGCGTTAGAGTCTAAGTTAGTTAAAGTATAGATTTACAAGTGACTTTGTTTTAATTCCAACTTACTTTTTGTTTATAGGTTACCAAACTCGTCCCGAGCCTTTTATCACCCCAAGTCGCTCAGGCAAGTTTTCTATCCGTTATACTGTTGTTGTGATGTATTTGTGTATATGCATGATCTTGCGTTAAATGCATATTTATTATAGCGGATTCTTGCGATATATTGTAGCATGTTATATGGTACATATGCATGCCTGTTTCGTATTCTTGCCATATATATATATATCTGTTGGTTCAGTTGATAATACCTTTGCTAGAGGATAGCGGTAATTTGCATATACCCTTAGTATAGGGACCCAAAGGTGAAAATATTTTCTAAAACCGGGAGTTGAGGATCCCGAGTAGATTTTGTATATATGTATATATATATACATATATATTTATATATATATGGTTATAGTTTTCAAAACTATTGATCGAATAAGGTTTATTCGATAACTTTAACTTTATTTTATTATTGAATATTATTTCGAATATTATTCGAAGGCTTATGACTCCTTTATATTAAATGAATATTATTTGAATATTCATTCGAGGGCTTATGACTCTTTATATTATTTAATGAATATTATTTGAATATTCATTCGAGGGCTTATGACTCGGTTTATATTATTTAATGAATATTATTTGAATATTCATTTGAGGATCTATGACTCCGATTATTTGCTGAGATATATTCTTTATTTTATTAAAGAATAAGGTGTCAATAATCAAACTTATTTTCGATTATTCAAATAAAGATAGTACTTTCATATAAGTATATCTTTGGTTATTTAATACTCGTTTCAAGTATAAGTTTTAATACTTCTACTTCAATTATTTTTATAAAGATTATTCTTTATGGGAATATTATTTAAATAATAATATTCAGACATTTTCTAAATATTCTGGGGACTGATTTACTTCATTAAATCAGCTTTACTCCAAACACTCTTTAAAGTGTTTTCGAGTCTTCAAAATGATTTTTAAAAGTTAGAGCGGATCCCAAAACTCATTTTTATATTTAAGATCTTCTTTTTTAAGGGGATTTAAATACTCGCTCAAAACCTGAGGGAGCCGGCTCTGTGGTGTATTTTATATTCGTAACACGGTTGCAGTTTTGGTAAATGAATTGATTACTTACCCAACGTTCGGGAAGTAAGTCCATCTATTGAGTCGGCATAAGCAACATGGGCTCAGTGGGCGTCCATGATAGTGTAAGTGGCTCAGTGGGAGTCCATCAAATACATAAGTGGCTGAGTGGCAGTCTAGCATAAGCTCCTATTACGACCAGGGTGATGACCAGTGGGGAATTCGTCCATCTACTAGTAGAAAAGGTTACTTATGGGTATCTTTGCCTGATCAGCAAGATATCTGGTTTATGCCAAAATTCTTTTCCTTTCCAAATTTATTGGATATTGCAATTCTGTTCATACTTTACATGACAGAGGTTTTCAGGAAGATGTATATGTGGATATATATATATATATATCAGAACTTAATGAAGTATGTCATAACTTCATTTCCTTTAATAATATTTTAAAGATTTAATCTATTCAAATCTTGTCTTGTAGTCTCATCTATGTGATGAACTGTTGAAAGCTCATTATACTTTGAACAATGGTAGTTCAAGTAGCTTTATAAATGATATAAGTGTAGTGAAGTATTTGGTAACTTCATCTTTTAAACTTATATCTAATTAATAATTGTCTTATGAATGACAAAGATTTTCAGAAAAATGTTGAGACAAGGTTAGATATATGAGATCACCTTGCAACGATATTTTTTATACAGTTATACACTGGGACTTTGTGTATATTATGCATGGAAGAGGACTTCCAATATTTTGAAAAGTATATATGTATATATACTGAATATTTTGCGACTTCATCGCATTAAGATATCAAACTTGGTTCATTTCTTTTGACCAAGACTTTCATGAGTACTAAGAGAAGGCTCATATACTATTAATCATTATACATATTATTTTGGTGGGCTTGCTGCTCACCCTTGCTTTCTTCTTTCATCACACAACAACAGATAGAAAGGATGAACATGACCAAGCTCCCGATTCGCAAGCGATTAGGAGACGTTCCGCAGTTTTCTAGAAGCATTGATGCCGCCGTAGCTGAGGTAGGAACTACCAATAGGCTAGGCTTTCAACTTCTAATGTACCAGAATTATGTATATTTATGAATTGTAATAATGGCAAAGAAATGTAAATCAGAAAACCTTTTAAGGTGTATTGGCAGATAATTGTGGAATAAAATGACTTGTGGTTATTTTTGGATGTTCATCTCTGAGACTATAACGTGTGGTGTGTGGGTTTATTGCGGGGTCACAGTACAGAGTAGTTGAGTAATTATTAAGATTGGGTGTTATTAAGGGAAATGGAACTCGTGACAACCCGGATCCCCGACCCCGGATCTGGGGGTGTTACAGAAATGGTATCAGAGCTAAGCGTTATAAACCTCAGAGATGATGTGACGTTAAGATATTAAGTTCACTAAGATAATAAGAACTCTTGCCAAGTTCATAGTCGGGCTACCTAACGTAGCACTGACAGATAAAACCCTTACGGGAACCCTTATAAGTATCGTGATAGTAACATAGTTCATTCTCGTATAGGGCAGCGGGGCACCGAACCTTGAGGTTCAGGAGCATCAGCATGAGGATGTTTTATTACAAGTTGGAGATCAAATTGTGAATCCGATGGAGTACCCTAATGAGGGACCGGATGAGGTTCAGATAGAGAATGTTGCGGTTGAGGATGTTATTCCGGAAAGGATTGTGGCTGAGGAGGATCTCATGGAGGATCCTGATGAGAATGAAGAGAGGACCGCTGAGGAACTGATGACCGTAGTCAGGGCGACTACCAGAGCAAGAATGGCCGCGAGGGTGGCACTAGAGGATGAAGAGTTACCAAGGGCACAAAGGTTAATGAGGGCAGAAGGAGTGGGGCCTTCCACGACACCAATTATACCAGTATCAGACCCTCTTCCAGAGGTTCCTGTAGACATCCATGAGGTCCCACCAATTCCTGTCCCATCCCCGGTACAAAGCCCAGCACCTACTGAGGAAATGCCACCTTTATCTCCTGCACCATTATCACCTGATACCGTGCTTGGTTATCCATTTGGATCTCCTGGATCTGCGCCACCTGCACCCCATGGACTGCTAGATGCTACCACTCAAGCTTCTCTTATTGCCAATTATTATATGACTTTGGGTGGCCTGTCTGAGGCCCGTAATGTTAGGAGTGATATGTTGGATAGACTTACTGCGCCAAGGATTGAGGGCGGGATACTTCCGGCAGGATTAACGTATAGCATGGAAAGGATTGAGGCTACCACCCGTGTTACAGCTAGAGGCCATCTTGAGGGTCAGGTTGATCCAGCTCTACTTGCGACTATCTTAGACCTCATCACCTCTGTGATGGAACAGGTTAGGGATGTCGTGCGTGCTCGCATCTCTTAATCCATGGTAGTGTGCAGAGCCAGAGCAATCAAACAAGGGTTTCATGTAGCACCGCTTTTGGAGGATTAGCCTAAGTTATGAATGATTAGTTTTAATGACGAGATGACTATCTATGGTAGTACTTTTGGGATAGGAGCGATAAGTTCATATGATGTAATCCTCGTTAATATGTTCAGTTGTTGTACCCTCGAACAAATGGTTATGTATATATTCGTTAATTTCAGTTCAGATCAGTTTGTTTGTGATAAATCACATTGTTAATTGCTCTATTAACACTTAAGAGAGTATCATGAAGTTTATCAAACTTAAGAATTCATAATTTGCAATCGTGCAAGGACTAAACGAGGGAAAGACTTAAGCAAAGTAAGTAAGACAAATATCCAGAGATTCTCAAAATTTTTCCAAGTAATACGCCCCCACAAGGAATAAGATTAAGGGCAAACCTTGAACATGATAATCAGGGAGGTCGCAATTAAGATATAAAGAACTCGGAATATAATAAAGTGGAAAATGAAGATTTTAAATTAAAAGATGACTCCAATTATGGGGAGTAGGAAGAAATATTTAGACTAAGAAAGCAAAAGTCGAGCGAGATAAGGAGACCCGAGACGGTACTCCTATACGGAAATTCATGAACCTGTCTAAACAGAACTTATATTTTATTCCCAACCACCACCTTGAGGAAACAATGTGGTGTGAAATTCTTTCAGGACCTCTAAGTCGCTAAGCTCTCAGAGTTCCAAGGAACGAGCTGACCCAGTCGAGGCAAGAGCCTGGCTAAAGGAAATATAGGAATCATTTGAGATTCTAAATGATTGACGAATCACAAAAGACTGTTTTTATCACTTACCCTCCTAAGAGAGAGACCACCCGCTGGTGAAAGACCAAGGAAGGCACGGAGCAAGAGATTATAATAAACTGATTTAAGTTCAGTCAATTATTTTCAGGAAAGTACTTCCCAAGGTTATAGAGATAGAGTAAAAGCTTTAGAGCTAGAACAAAGGCAGACGAGTATGATGAATTATGAATCTAAGTTGTAAAAGTTGTCAAGATTCGTTCTAAGGACACGAATCCAGAATGACGGGATGTTTGAAATCAATGCTTATGTTGTGTTGGTTCATGAAATAATGATAAGAGAAAGGGAAATAAAAAGGAACTGAAGTGGAAAGGGATATAAAGGCAATAGAGTTTGAGGTATGATAAGGGAGTCGGGTATGAGGAAACCCTAAAGACTCGTAGCAATAGAAATAGGAAAGTATGTAATCATTGGTATGAGGGTGATTCACCATGAGTTAAAGTTGATGGTTGAAGGCATACGAGTTATGTACATTTTATCCCCTTTAAGTTGGGAGGATTCAAGGAAACCTTTAGATAGTTCGAAGGATAAATAATAAGACGCAGATAGACTACGGAGACAAGAAAGTAAGAAAGTAGGAAAATTGGATGAAGGAAGTGACCTTCAATAATGTGAAATGTAAGACCGGTGGCTCGATGCTCAGAAAGGGAGACGCCAGGTATGAGAGATATCCCAACATTGAGGTGACTGTTGAGATAAACAACAAAAGTAAATAAGGAATTATTAAGAAGAAGTTCACGTTGAACATGACCAATATCTTCCAGAACATCCATGTTATCATTACCAAATCAGGAAAGAAAAGCGGATGACCATTGTTATCTTTTGGAGGCCATATGGATTGACCTCAATTTGAATAAGGATGCTATTATGAAGTTAGGTATAGACTATCGAGGTGGGAATGATGAATAAGATAATCTATCAAGGATATTTGACTTGATTTATCCATGGAAGGATGCAGGTACCTTTTAAAGGTGGAATTAAGGATAGAACATTGGTAACTTAAAATGAATCCTAGGGGACTGCATAAAGGTTGGCATGTCACCCTTAATAGGGACAGTATGAGTTTTGACAATATGATTGGGAAAGGGTTAAGGTAACAACAACCTTTAAGAATCAGTGGAGAAATTTTTCAGAAGTATATAGACAATGGTTCTAGTATTAGTAAATGGTATTGTGATATGCCCTGTATCTGGGGAATACAGGAGGAACGATTGAAGGATAACCTTAGAGGTTTTATAAGGAAAAAGGTAATATTCAAAATTCTCAAGAATAGAAATGTGGATAAAGGAAATATGACGTAATTATAATGATGCCAAGTGGGGCACGTGTTGAACCACGGAAAAGTATGAATCGAACCAGTAAAGGTCGATATTGTTCAGGGCAATTAGGGCCCAGGATAAAAGATGTTCTAAGTATGATTGAGAATCAGTCTTGACAGTGATTAGCCTCTAAAGACTGAGGCAATAACTTATGGAAAAATGGTAAAAAAAAACAAAAAAAAAAAATTTTTTTTTTACTCATCTGATTTTAAGGAAAACATAGAGTGATCGGAAATAGGGTACAAAATTAGTGAAAGTGGTTAAAATGAAATTGACTGTAAGGAAATTTCACTATCAGGAAAGGCCAAAGAGGTGGCCGACGCTTTAAATGTAAGAGGATAATTATAGGCGCTCGTGCGAGAGGAATACAGTGATGATGGTTAAAGCTGTGAAGGTTGTATTATGGTTTGGAAGATTGACATTCCTTCTGATGACTGTGCAATACCCAACCGTAATAGTAGTTGGTAAAGGTTTAATTCGTGTAATCGCCATGAGCGGGCTATCTATCTCAGAAGATCCTATCTTGAGAATAATCCAGGACCATATTTCAAAAAGGACTAAACGAACCTTTGAGTTAAGTCTTCTATTGAAGGCATATGATTAAGAATGGTATTAACCTGCTATCGTTTCCTTAATTGAAACTCTTCTGCAATTTTATCTGCTTCATGTCATGTATGTATATCAGGATCAGGAGTGTTCTTCATGAATCATGAATGATGATTATGTTACCTCCTTAGAAGAATTAGATACGAGATGTATGGACTCCGTATGGTTAGCTATTAAGTCTTCATGGAAAATGAATAACTAGAGTAGGTCAGTGATGGACCATAGTAATGCAACAATGATTCTGCGAGTAATGAGCTGTTTACAACCGTGAGAGTTGTATTGGAATGGATGTTGAGATTGAGTACCACTAATCGGGTCGTGGTAGTGTATAAGTTATCATTGATAGACTAATTAAGTAGAGTATCTACCTATTGAGTATTTATTCTTTCTTATCAATAGAGAGCCGTATTATTATACGAGGAAGGTTGCGGTGCAAGCATAGAATTCTATTAACGATGATGTCTAGAATGAGATCCCAGGTTCGATTTTCGATATCGAGGGAGTTTCAAAGGTAATTGTGTATAAGCTCGAGGAAGTGCATGGGTCCATAGAATGATGGACGGAATAGCAAATAATTAGGCATGTGAAATACGATGTTATAATACTTGATGTTGATATAAATACATATATGTTTTGTTCTCCTATGACAAACCTCTATAGTTCAGAGGTAGATTCCAAGCCAGATATTTTATGGCAATAAATTTTTTTTTCGTATATACAATTCTCTTCTGTTCGTTCTTTTCTCTTCTTTTCATGTAAACTGAGAAGAACAACCCTTCCAGAAGGGGAGGTATTGCCGAATGACTACCTATCTGTGTGATAGAAGCCTAGTAGGATACCATCTATTGTTTAATTGCTTGTCAAGTACTAAAGGCTGGCCACCTGCTGTACTAACTATGCAATATAACAAGTGTTCATGATCATAGTGATCTCTCAATAAATTCCTTTACTTCTATCTGATTGATCAAACTTTGGGAAATAGAAACAGCTGAAAAAAAAAGATAATAAAATTGTGATAGTATTCGGGATGGGAACACATTCGTGATACTAAGGTTGACGTGGTTATTAAAAGGTTATAGAACGCTAACGAGCAAAAGTATGACCAGTATAATATTAGGAACGGAAGGTGATAGCGATTACGAACTGGAAAAGAATGGGTATTGAGAAGCAAAAGCTATAATGTTAGAAGCTATGATGAGAGTCTGTGTAATAGACTTGAAAGAATTTAGAATGATCACTTAACGCGGATTAAGTTATCTTACGACAATAGATCATATGTCATTATCGAGATGTCGCCTTATGAGATCCTTGAGGAAAGACAATGTCTATCTCCCTTATGTTAGGATGAAGTTGTAGAGCGCAAGATGCTCGGACCAGCAGTGGTCCAAAGGACCAAGGATATGATAGATCTAATCAGAGGACGACTGGTAGTAGCCCAAGATGGACATGATAAGTATGTTGATTTGACACGAAAGGACAAAGAGTATGAAATAGGGGACCTAGTAATGTTATAGGTAACCCTTGGAAAGGATTGATGAGGTTCGGAAAGAAAGGAAAGCTAAGTCTACAATTTGTTGGACCCTTGGGTATATAAAGACGTTTGGGAAGTTAGCATATGAGCTAGCCCTACCCCCGAACCTGTAGAAAGTTCATAACGTGTTACACATACCAATGTTAAGGAAGTGTAATTCGGATGCTAGACAAATAGGGGCATATGAGCGCATAGACATGCAACCAGACGTAACCTATATGGAGCAACCAGGAAGGGTATAGATTAAGAAGGAACGAGTGCTTAGGAGAAGGGTTATCAAACTAGTAAGAGTTTGATGGTAGAACCACAATGTGGGAAAATTGACTTTAGAGTTAGAAAGTGCAATACTAAGAAGGTATCCCTATTCATTTCTATCTGATTCCGGGACGGAATCCTTTTAAGGTGGGGAGACTGTAATAACCCCAATTTTTGGGAAATTTTGAAACCCTTATGAATAGTGTTTTTGCTGAATGAGAAAACTTTTCATGCCACACTATGTAGGGGTCCTGATATGGATATTCTGAGATTTTATTAGTACTTTATATGGGATATAAGTGTATGTAAAGATCGTCAGAATCCAAATCCGAACACTTTGATTTTCCCGGAAATACACTAGATACGGAAAGAATTGAGTATAAGGTAACAGGATAAAAGGATTTAAATTAAAGGATTATAATAGAGGATCATAAAAAGGAATATAATGTATTGAGAAAGGTTAAGGGAACCTAAGTAATAAGATCCCGGGTATGATCCCTCAAACGATAAACGAAAACGAAAGTTAAGCGAACCGTATAACAGATCAGCGGTCATTAGGCAAACGATTAGGAAGTTAAGCAAAGGGATTAGAGGGAGTGATGTCACCCAACCAATGAGAGGAGGACAAGGAGGGAAAGATGACATCACAGCATGACATAGGCATGACATGGGAAGGAAGGAGGTGTGGTTGAATGAGAAGCACACAAATTCAAGGGCAACAAGGTAATTGACTAAATCAAACACAAAAACAAATCAACCAAACCAAGCAAAATCATTTTTCATCAAAATCAAAAAGAACCAAGGCATTGTTCATCTTTTGCTCTCGGCTTTTTAGCTTTTTAAAGGGCAAGAATTTCAAAATCAAAGATCCAAGCTTCCTAAATTGGTAAGATAATTCCCTAATCATCTTCATGCTTAGTTAGGGCTATATCATGAGTTTAAGCCATTAATTCCTTCTCAATCTTCTTCATTTAATCAAAGAAGAAGACAATGAATAGTGTTTTCAAGTTTTTAACTTGAAATTTTTCTTGTTTTCCTTGAAGATCCAAGCATTCCTAAGACTTCTCAAAGCTTCTTAAGGCTTCCTAGCTCCTCCCACCACTTCAAGGAAGGTATGCCATCTCCAAACCCTAGATTCCTATGTATTATAAGATGATTTTGATTAGTAGGGTGATATTGTAGCTTTTTGTTGTGATTAGAGTTTGGGATTTGAAATGGTAGTGAAATGGAATGGTAAATGTTGTTGTTTTGATTAAAAGAACTTAAGTATGGTTAAAGTTAAGCTTAGGCATAAGTATGAATGTTAAAATTAAATTGGTTGGGGTTGTTATGATGTGATAAGGATGGATGTTGGTTGTATGTTGGATTTGAGGTTGAATTGGGTTGGTTTTGAATGGTTTAAAATTGGGAAATCGCGTAAACATAGCCGTCGTAACGTCCGATTTTCTTTAGACTGTTTTTGTGCATAACATTAGGACCCGAGAACCCCCTTCTAGATTATGACCATTTCTATGTTTAGATAGCTCATGTTACGAGCTTCGTTTTGATATGTAGTTCGTTCGATTCCGATGCACGGTTTAGGTGAAACGACCGTTTCAAGTATCGGCGTTTCGCGAACGAAACTTTTCCCCTCGCTTTAGTTTGAAACATAGGTTAAAGTCCAAAAAGGGTTAATTAATTTATGAAACATTTATGGTAAGTGTGTTAGGTAGTTGGTAAGACACTCGCGAAGGAATCGCCTTAAAACTCATAAAGGTTAAATTATTAAAAATGGTGGAGCCGAGGGTACTCGAGTGACTTAAGCGAGTCAGTAAGCGCAAAACAAGCGTTAGAGTCTAAGTTAGTTAAAGTATAGATTTACAAGTGACTTTGGTTTAATTCCAACTTACTTGTTGTTTATAGGTTACCAAACTCGTCCCGATCCTTTTATCACCCCAAGTCGCTCAGGCAAGTTTTCTATCCGTTATACTGTTGTTGTGATGTATTTGTGTATATGCATGATCTTGCGTTAAATGCATATTTGTTATAGCAGATTCTTGCGATATATTGTAGCATGTTATATGGTACATATGCATGCCTGTTTCGTATTCTTGCCATATATTTATATCTGTTGGTTCAGTTGATAATACCTATGCTAGAGGATAGCGGTAATTTGCATATACCCTTAGTATAGGGACCCAAAGGTGAAAATATTTTCTAAAACCGGGAGTTGAGGATCCCGAGTAGATTTTGTATATATGTATATATATATACATATTTATTTATATATATATGGTTATAGTTTTCAAAACTATTGATCGAATAAGGTTTATTCGATAACTTTAACTTTATTTTATTATTGAATATTATTTCGAATATTATTCAAAGGCTTATGACTCCTTTATATTAAATGAATATTATTTGAATATTCATTCGAGGGCTTATGACTCTTTTATATTATTTAATGAATATTATTTGAATATTCATTCGAGGGCTTATGACTCAGTTTATATTATTTAATGAATATTATTTGAATATTCATTTGAGGATCTATGACTCCGATTATTTGCTGAGATATATTCTTTATTTTATTAAAGAATAAGGTGTCAATAATCAAACTTATTTTCGATTATTCAAATAAAGATAGTACTTTCATATAAGTATATCTTTGGTTATTTAATACTCGTTTCAAGGATAAGTTTTAATACTTCTACTTCAATTATTTTTATAAAGATTGTTCTTTATGGGAATATTATTTAAATAATAATATTCAGATATTTTCTAAATATTCTGGGGACTGATTTACTTCATTAAATCAGCTTTACTCCAAACACTCTTTAAAGTGTTTTCGAGTCTTCAAAATGATTTTTAAAAGTTAGAGCGGATCCCAAAACTCATTTTTATATTTAAGATCTTCCTTTTTAAGGGGATTTAAATACTCGCTCAAAACCTGAGGGATCCGGCTCTGTGGTGTATTTTATATTCGCAACACGGTTGCAGTTTTGGTAAATGAATTGATTACTTACCCAACGTTCGGGAAGTAAGTCCATCTCTTGAGTCGGCATAAGCAACATGGGCTCAGTGGGCGTCCATGATAGTGTAAGTGGCTCAGTGGGAGTCCATCAAATGCATAAGTGGCTGAGTGGCAGTCCAGCATAAGGTCCTATTACGACCAGGGTGATGACCAGTGGGGAATTCGTCCATCTACTAGTAGAAAAGGTTACTTATGGGTATCTTTGCCTGATCAGCAAGATATCTGGTTTATGCCAAAATTCTTTTCCTTTCCAAATTTATTGGATATTGCAATTCTGTTCATACTTTACATGACAGAGGTTTTCAGGAAGATGTATATGTGGATATATATATATATATATATCAGAACTTAATGAAGTATGTCATAACTTCATTTCCTTTAATAATATTTTAAAGATTTAATCTATTCAAATCTTGTCTTGTAGTCTCATCTATGTGATGAACTGTTGAAAGCTCATTATACTTTGAACAATGGTAGTTCAAGTAGCTTTATAAATGATATAAGTGTAGTGAAGTATTTGGTAACTTCATCTTTTAAACTTATATCTAATTAATAATTGTCTTATGAATGACAAAGATTTTCAGAAAAACGTTGAGACAAGGTTAGATATATGAGATCACCTTGCAACGATATTTTTTATACAGTTATACACTGGGACTTTGTGTATATTATGCATGGAAGAGGACTTCCAATATTTTGAAAAGCATATATGTATATATACCGAATATTTTGCGACTTCATCGCATTAAGATATCAAACTTGGTTCATTTCTTTTGACCAAGACTTTCATGAGTACTAAGAGAAGGCTCATATACTATTAATCATTATACATATTATTTTGGTGGGCTTGCTGCTCACCCTTGCTTTCTTCTTTCATCACACAACAACAGATAGAAAGGATGAACAGGACCAAGCTCCCGATTCGCAAGCGATTAGGAGACATTCCGCAGTTTTCTAGAAGCATTGATGCCGCCGTAGCTGAGGTAGGAACTACCAATAGGCTAGGCTTTCAACTTCTAATGTACCAGAATTATGTATATTTATGAATTGTAATAATGGCAAAGAAATGTAAATTTATTCAGAAAACCTTTTAAGGTGTATTGGCAGATAATTGTGCAATAAAATGACTTGTGGTTATTTTTGGATGTTCATCTCTGAGACTATAACGTGTGGTGTGTGGGTTTATTGCGGGGTCACAGTACAGAGTAGTTGAGTAATTATTAAGATTGGGTGTTATTAAAGGAAATGGAACTCGTGACAACCCGGATCCCCGACCCCGGATCTGGGGGTGTTACAGAAGTGGAGAGATAGGATTTGATATATTTCCTGAGGGTTGGTTGAGTAGAATGAGTGGTATGTTCTGATGGTTGTTGTGGTGTATGGGAGGTGGTTGTTGGTTGGACATCAGGATAAACAGATCTATAGGAATCAGGATCAGCATTTACTAAAATCTGTTTTACAGACTGAGGAATCTGTAAAGGACTAACCACTGGTTTCTTAGTGTCAGCATGTACCAGGTCATTAAAGTATCATTTTGCAACCTTAAAAGGTGGAGTTAAGGAACTGACTAAGTGAGGTTCATCAGTACAAAAAGTATATATAAGTTGACAGAATCTAGCAAAGTAGACAACATTCCTATCCTCTGTCATCCTATCCCCAATAAAACCTATTATAGCAGTTGCAAAATCAAAATGAGTTTGGTTTATAATGGCATACCCGATGTGCTGACTCATTATGGGGATGGCATCAAAATTCGAACACTTGTTCCCAAAAGCTTTAGTGATGCAGTCGAAGAAGAAACTCCATTCCCTTCTGATATGAGCCCGTTTCAACTGCCTAAGATTTGCCAAACTGTGTTCATACCCCAAACTCCTGAAGAGCTGATTCCTCTGGAATTGAAAAAGTACATCCTTCTGGGAGATGTAGAGCCTTACGTATTATACCAGGAGTGACTGCATATGGAGAATCACACACTTCGAAAACAATACTAGGAGTACCATTTGGACCACCATTATCAAAGTTTCCAGTCCTCCAAAGTGTCAGAACTTGTTGACTTGAGAAGACGGAAGGTTGGGTCAATGCATACCCGATGTCACTGTGTGCAAGAAGGTCTTGCACAAAATGCAATTCAGACGGAGCTTCAGCATTATCAAGAATAGCATCATAATTGTTTGGAACAAATTTAGTTCCATCAATGATTAAATCCTTAGGTGCCATGAAAGTAATCGAGAGGTTTAAGTTCCTGTTAGGTGTTTGATAGAATGTATATATGAACAACCAACGTTAGAAGAAGAAAGAGAGTAAAAGCAAATAGAGAGAAAAAGTGTGAAAGAAAATAAAAGATTAAAAAATCCTCTCTCTGTCTTACTTATACTTTTGAAAAAAAAAATGTAACCGTTGGACACCTGTCAGACATGCAGTAAAAACGAGTAGTTAATGGGCACGAGAAAACAGTAATCATTACTTACCCACTTGCAGTTTTTCAAGGAAAAACCGTTCCACTTACCAAGTTATTCCATTAATCAAGGTGAAATAGTTTTAATTCAAAATTGAAACTGTTCCCACTTATTTAATTATTTTTCACTGCAACATCAATATTCTGGAAAAAAAAATCCGAGTGAAAATGACCATAATAAATCAGATGAGCAAGTACTGATAAAATAAAATCAGAACTTAAGTTAAAACAGAATTTATATAGTCATCAGAATATGAATATGTATCAGGATTTATCAATGCATAACAAAATATCTCAGAGACAAGATCTTGAAACAAAAACAAATTTCATTAATATATCAAGAGAATACATTCATGAAATTTAAATTACATCAGAACTTGTACAAGATTTCCCTAAGCTGCTAAACCTAACGTCAACAGCCTTTGTCCTAGCTCAAGAAGCAGGGCAAGGCTGATGATGAAGAAAAACAGGAAAAAGAAAAGAAATCATTTCTTCTTCCTACTCTCGACAAACAGAATAACGAGTCGTATGATTCGCTCTTGCTGGCGGAGAGCTTTCAGCCTTTCCTCCTTCAATCGCTCCAGATGGCGATGGTAATCCATATAGAAGAACAGGGGGTGCGTGAGTACCTCCTGGGGAACGGAGTCCCATATCTCATCAGGAATGGCAGTAACGTGCCATTCCTGCTGCCAATCGGCACAGCTCAGCTCCATGTTTAAGGTTTCGAAGTTCAAAAACATATTGTATCTGACCATGGTGTTTTTGATAGAAAAAAGTATGAAGGTGAGTTTGTGATAAAAGATTTGATGGGAAGGCTGATGTGAAGTGGTTGCTTATATAGGCAAGAGAATGACAGGAGACGCAAGGAAATTTAATGCTTACAGGTAGAATTAATTCTACCTCGTCTCCCCAGACTTGGAAAAAGAAAAACATTCATTGGAAAGAGAAAACATAGTTTAATACGCACAAGAAGCAAGTAAAAGTTGATTGTTCATGTACGAGTACCACTATCCCTAACTATAGTGACTATTAATCTTCCACTTCAACATATTCTGGTATAAACTGAGACTGTTGCCAAATTTTATCCACAAATAAGTCAAGTAAAGAATCAGACTGTAATATTAGAACTTAGACTTATATTAGAACTTAACAGTCATCAGAACATAATTTTTTAACTCGAAAAAGGAATGCCTATCTTAGTAAGTCCTCACACAAATTCTGATTTATATTCTTCAGAAACTTAATCATCAGAACATGCAATCAGAACTTGTCCTCAGAATTTGTGCAATGTGACATAATGACTGTTCATCTAAAACAACATAAATCACCACAGTGATTTTCATCATTCATATGGAGTGGTTAGTGTGTGCATTAAGCTAAATATCAGACAAAGAGTAAAGTCTGATTCACTTCAGTACATCTTAGAAATAAGGCATAACTAAAACTTTGCTGAAGAGCTGTCATTATTCTGAAACCTACTGTTGAATGAGTCCATGCTTGAGTCCACCTCAACTATTTTGTGCTAATTTTATGCATCTTTTTAAATTCCATTTTACAGTGGCTTCTCAGTGTAAGTGAGTCATGACAGCTTATCAGAATTTATGCTATTATCAGAGTATTTCTCCAGTAATCATAGAGTGTGAAAAGTCACCAAGAAAATATTTTGCTTTTCTAATGCATATTTACTTAATACCAGCAATGCACTTGGGTCGTCCCTTTCACATTTTTACTCTAGATCTCAAAGGAGTACCTGATTTTAATCCATGATTATTTTCTTTTTCTTTTGATAAGAGAGGTTTACCAGCACTTAGTACATTCAACAGATTTACTAGCATCAGAACTTAACAGATAAGAAGCAATATTCTAGTTTGTGACTTAGTAATAAGATAGACCAAGTAAACTCAACTAAGCTCAATTATCAAAATTTGCTTGTGTCAATAGATTTCCACAGTAATAATTACTTCTTACATGGGATCCCTTATTTATTGAAGACTACTAGGTCAGCATCTAGCACAATTATCCTCATAGGATTGAATAGTTACCTAAATAGACATATCACTATCAGAGTTTAGAAACATTTATCAGACAACAGTCAGTACTTAAACATATTTTTCAATTAAGCACAGAAGACACAACGAGATTAAATTCTGTAAATACTGATCATAAAGTCTGATGCATCAAAACAAAACTAAGCAGATTTAGAGAAAGAACCTAAAACCATTCCAAGTTCATTTACCAATCTTGTAAGAGTAGCTTCACACAATGGTTTTGTGAAGATATCTGCTAGTTGTTGATCTGTTGGAACAAAGTGCAATTCCACTGTACCTTCATCCACATGTTCCCTGATGAAGTGGTACCTGATGCTGATGTGCTTTGTCATAGAGTGTTGAACTAGATTACCTGTCATAGCAATAGCACTTTGATTATCACAGTAAATAGGGATTTTTAAATATGTTAACCCATAATCCAGTAACTGATTCTTCATCCAAAGAATCTGTGCACAACAGCTTCCTGCAGCAATATATTCTGCTTCTGCAGTTGATGTGGAAATTGACTTTTATTTCTTGCTAAACCAAGAAACCAATCTGCCTCCAAGAAATTGGTAGCTTCCACTTGTGCTTTTCCTGTCAATTTTGCAACCTGCAAAATCTGCATCTGAGTAACCTATTAGTTTAAAATCTGATTCTCTGGGATACCATAATCCCAGATCAGCTGTTCCCTTAAGATACTTGAAAATTCTTTTCACAGCTGTTAAGTGAGGTTCTCTTGGATCTGCTTGAAATCTTGCACAAAGACAGGTAGCATACATGATATCAGGTCTACTAGCAGTTAGATAGAGTAGAGAGCCAATCATACCTCTGTAATCAGTAATATCTACTGATTTACCAGTATCCTTATCCAGTTTTGTGGCAGTGGCCATGGGAGTGGATGCACTTGAACAATCTTGCATTCCAAATTTCTTCAACAAGTTTCTGGTGTACTTAGTTTGACAAATAAAGGTGCCTTCTTCATTTTGCTTGACTTGAAGGCCCAGAAAATAGCTAAGTTCCCCCATCATACTCATCTGATACCTTGACTGTATCAGTTTGGCAAACTTCTTCCAAAGTCTGTCATTTGTAGACCCAAAAATGATATCATCAACATAAATCTGGACCAGAAGTAAGTCTTTTCCATGGTTGAGGTAGAACAGTGTTTTGTCTATAGTTCCTCTGTTAAATCCACTTTCCAGAAGAAACTGAGCTAAAGTCTCATACCATGCTCTGGGAGCTTACTTAAGTCCATAAAGTGCTTTATCAAGCCTGTAGACATAATCTGGATGTTTGGAATCTACAAATCCTGGAGGTTGTTCAACATATACTTCCTCCTCCAATTCTCCATTAAGAAAAGCACTTTTCACATCCATTTGAAAGACAGTAAACTTTTTGTGAGCAGCATAAGCCAAAAATATTCTTATGGCTTCTAACCTAGCAACTGGTGCAAATGTTTTATCATAATCAATTCCCTCCTGTTGAGAATATCCTTTTGCAACCAGCCTTGCCTTATTCCTTGTAATTATGCCATCACTGTCAGTTTTGTTTCTGAATACCCACTTTGTACCAACAACAGATCTATTCTTTGGTCTTGGCACTAGGGCAGGCTTTATTTCTTTCAAATTCATTTAACTCTTCCTGCATTGCTTGCACCCAATCAACATCTTGAAGAGCTTCTTCCACTTTCTTTGGCTCAGTCTGAGAGAGAAAAGAATTGTAAAGACATTCGTTTGAAGTACCTGTTCTAGTTCTGACACCTGCATCAGGATTTCCAATTATCAAATCAGGTGTATGTGATTTAGTCCACTTCCTTGTAGATGGAAGGTTTTCTCTAGAACTGGATGCTCCCCCATGATCCATGCTGTCTTCATTTTCATTTTCTGATGCTCCCCCTGAAACTATGCTCTCCGAGTTGGATTCTTCAGAATTTAGATTTTCAGAACTATCAGAACTTGGCTTATCAGAACTTGACGAATCAGAACTTGAAGAGCCAGATGTATGTTCTGATGCTTCTTGAGATGTGGTGTGTTCTTGAGTATGCTCCCCCTGCATAGGTGCATCTTCCTTTGGCGTAGTCACCACAGTTTCAATAACATCAGATTTTAATCCATCAGAGTTTACAGTATCAGGACTTAGACTATCAGGATTTTCAGTATCAGAACTTGAGTCTTCATTTTCAAATCTCAGCTGATCATGATCAATAAAATATTCAAGACCAGTAATCTTCTTGTCATCAAAAGAGACATTGATAGATTCCATGACCACTCTTGTTCTCAAATTATAGACTCTGAAGGCTTTTGTGGAAAGTGGATATCCAACAAAGATTCCTTCATCAGCTTTTAGATCAAATTTGGATAGCTGTTCAGGATGAGTCTTGAGAACAAAACACTTGCATCCAAATACATGAAAGTACTTCAGATTTAGCTTCTTTTTCTTCACCATCTCATATGGTGTTTTTCCTTGCTTGTTAATGAGTGTTGCATTTTGAGTAAAACAAGCAGTCTGCACAACTTCAGCCCATAAATAGGTTGAAAGCTTTGCTTCTTCAAGCATTGTACGTGCAGCTTCAATGAGGGTTCTATTCTTCCTTTCAACAACTCCATTTTGCTGTGGAGTTCCAGGAGCAGAAAATTCTTGCTTAATTCCATGGTTTTTGCAGAACTCTTCCATTATCAAATTCTTGAACTCAGTGCCATTATCACTCCTTATGGTTTTCACAGAATCTCTGACCAATTTATCCAGATGTTTGACATGATCAATCAAGATAGATGCAGTTTCACTTTTTGTGTGCAAGAAATACACTCATGTGTATCTGGTGAACTCATCCACTATGACCAATGCATATTTCTTCTTTGCAGTAGACATGACATTCACTGGACCAAATAGATCAACATGTAGTAGATGATAAGGCTCAAGAATTGATGATTCAGTCTTGCTCTTGAATGAAGATTTTCTTTGTTTGGCCTTCTAACAAGAATCACAAAGGCCATCAGGAGCAAATACTGACTTTGGCAGTCCTCTCACAAGATCTTTCTTGACTAGTTCATTTATATTGTTGAAATTTAAATGAGAGAGTTTCTTATGCCAATTCCAGCTTTCTTTAATTGATGCTCTACACATCAGACAGATTGCAGAACCATCAGTACCTGTTGAAAGTTTAGCTTCATAAATGTTACCACGCCTATATCCTTTCAGAACAACTTTGCCTTTGGATTTACTCACAACTTCACAGTGTTCTTCAAAGAAATCAACATGATAACCTCTGTCACAAATTTGACTTATACTCAGCAGATTGTGTTTAAGTCCTGAGACCAGAGCTACTTCTTTAATGATGACATTCCCAAGATTGATATTGCCATATCCCAATGTTTTTCCAATGTTGCCATCTCCATAAGAAACACTTGGGCCAGCTTTCTCCACAAAGTCTGATAGCAGGGCTTTATTTCCAGTCATATGTCCTGAACATCCACTTTCCAGAACTAGAATATTTTTCCTGTTGCCCTGCAATCACAAAGACCACTAATGATTAGTTGTCTCTTATTGTTGTTGCCTTCAAATCTCAACATTCAGGAAGAGCTAACAGGAATTTATGGTTTGAATCTTCAAGATCATACTCCTTATTAACCAGTGACAGATCATTCAAGAGTTTGACAAATCTATCATATAAATCAGTCAATGACTCATTAGCCTTTGAGTCAAAGTGTTCATACTCTTGAGTGAGTATTGTCTTCCTGTTCTCCTTAATTATATCAGTTCCCTGACACCTTATTTCCAGAGCATCCCATATCTCCTTAGCAGTCTTGCAGTTAATTATCCTGTTTGACATTACATTATCAATGGCACTATGCAGTAAGTGTCGTACCTTAGCATCCTTAGCAATTGATGCGATATCTTCAGCAGTATAATCACTCTTCTCCTTTGGTACGGTCTTTGCTGCTTCACCTGCAACTGCAACAGCGAGCTTGGTTGGTTTGTGAGGTCCTTCCTTGATTCTATCAAGATATTCTGGATCTGTAGCTTCCAGAAACATGGTCATCCTCACCTTCCATATGGCATATTCAGATGGTCTCAATATGGGAACTCTGATGGTTTCATACCGACTTTGAATTTGTGTCTTTGGAGGTTCTTCAGTTTTGGTAGGCTTAGTTGGAGTTTCTGTGTCAGACATGATTGTGTTTGGATCTTTAACTGTATGTGCGTTAACAGATAGGCTCCGATACCACTTGTTAGGTCACACACACTGAAGAGGGGGTGAATACAGTGTAAAAATACAATCAAATCGAACTTTTAATATTTCAAGTAACAGAAAACAAACTTTATTGAAACAATAAACTATGTTACAGTATGGAACTGTTACCTCTCAGTGATGAACAAATATCACGAGAGCTACTAGGGTTACAATGAATAATCTTCTCGAATATGATAACACTTATAGTGTAAACCCTATGTCTGTGTTTATATACTACACAGTTACAAGATAATCGCTAATTGATATGGAATATAATTCTGCTTCCTAAAATATATCAATCAAATATCTTTTCTTCCAAGTATTCTATTCTTTATAGAATTCCTTCTTCATTCATATTTCATCTTATGTTTATCTCGATCTTCTTTCCTTTAATCAGCTACTGTCCTTATCTGAACGTCCTTCAGCACTTAAGTTCTGATATCCATCTTACGATGATTATCTCCTGATAATATAAGTACTGATATCCTTAAGTCCTGAATTCCAGTAAGTACTGATTTATCCTGTTTAAGTAAGATCTGAAAACTAAACATAAATCATATTAGCCATGACATTATCAAATATATCTAACAAGTATGGATGCTTTTGGCCCTTACGGGTCTCTCGGGATTTCCTTTTTCCCCTTCCTTTCCAGCCTTATCATCTTTATATCTTTTAGCTTCTTCAACTACAAATTCTGTTAGAAACCCTTTTCTGATCAGATCCTCTATGTGGTCCTTCAAATGACGACATTCCGCCATCTCATGTCCATTAGTATCATGGAAAGCACAATATCGAGCCATATCCTTCCTTCCAGGAGGCCCATTTCGGGCTGGTTTACGGAAAATGCCACTTTTTCCCCCAACTTCAAGGATATGCCCTATTGGGGCAGTTACGGGGGTATACTTCGTATACCTAGCAGCCTCTCTTTTGGCGGGATATTTATAACTTGCGCTCCTTTGAGAGCCAGCGGTATTCACCGTAATTGGGGCTTTCTTATCATCATTTTCTGACTTCTCCGTCTGGTTTCCACTATACGGGGTCATCCCATATGAGGTTCTACAAGCATACCCCCTTCCTTTGGGGCTATAGGATCTATTCATTTTATGTTTACCCCAATTTCCCGAGCCTCCTGGGTTATTGTCCCTTTTGAGTTTAGCCAGAGATCCCTCCACCACCTTGTGGGGCTCTGCCTTGGCATAGAAGGCTACTAGGGTCCTTGGCTCTCGCCGCTGAAGTTCTTTCCAGAAATCCGTTCCTGGCTTAACCCTGGCTATCAAAAAATTCTTATAAGTCTCTTCTGAGGCTTTCCTCACTTTGGGTACTTCGTCGTTAAAATGCTTCAGGTACTCATTCAAAGTCTCATTATCCTTTTGCTTGATATTCGCCAGCGTATTGGTAGGTGGGGCGTATGCTACCGATGCCCGGAATTGGGAAAGGAACATTTCGCTCATTTGCCTCCAGGACCTGTTTGAGTTAGCTGGAAGCCTCTTAAACCACTGGTGGGCGTTATCCCTTAGTGTAGCAGCCAGTAGACGACACTTAGTCAAGTCATTAATTTGGTACACCTCCATTTCCGTGTTAAAGCGGCTCAAATATTCCACGGGGTCTGTGATTCCACTGAACTTTAAGTCCCCTACCCCCTTGTAAGAACGCGGAAGAGGAGAGTCCCTCACTCTTCTGATAAAGGAGTATCCCAATCGGGATTTTCCTGATCAGTTTCAACGTCAGAAAACGTTGGTTTCTTCTGATCATCTTCCAGGTCCTCTTCTTCATCTTCAAAGTTAAGGCGAACCGGTGAGACTTGAGCCTTTTTAGCTTTTTGGCCACTACCATCATATTTTCGCCTCCACCGTTTCACTCTTAGAGACTTCTTCTCCAAGGAAACAATCTTTTGACTCATCTGTTCAATCTTCCTGAGGAGCTCCGAATTCGTAACTCCTCCATCTCCTTCTTCACGGTCATTATGACTCTCGCTTGGTGTTCGTTCATTACTGGAACTTCCCGACATCTCTCCTCTCTAGAGATTAATTCAAGCACGATAATCTCCCCTCCTTCTAGCGCCAGAAATGTTGTGAGAGGAAAATGGTACAACACTTTTTGGAGGAAATCGCTGAAATAACGGGAAGCACGCCTGGATTTAAGCCTAATCGACGACATATTCATGATAACTATATACACCCGACTCGCCGGAATCCGGTGGCGAGCAAGGCTGTGTTTGGACTGAATTTGCAAGGTTCCCGAGATGTGGTGAATGAATAATTCCTACTCAGTCATAGACATACTCGAGAGATCTCACCGAATGCTTCTACTCAATTATTAGTAGAGAAACGTGTATGTGTGTAACCCCGCAAATGGCCTACATATCCTATATTTATAGAAATCAAGTCCGCATGTAGTTCTAATTGTTGTAGGACTCCTTATCAGATCTGTCAACCACGTTTTTGCCCAAGCCTAGGGCCGTTCTTGATCCTTATCCGGGGAGGTTTAGGCTAAGATAAGAGAGTTCTACTTCTAATATACCACTAACCTTTGCTTATCCATGTATTTATTGTATTTATCAACCATATACATGTATATTCCATGCATGCATTAAGTTAATCCGTTTATGGGGAGTTGTAAGATACTAGGAGTCGTTTCCTTCTTGCTGTCCCATTGTAGAGTTCGTCTTCGACTAGGACACTACTTCTGCAGGCCTCTTGCTACTGTTAGAATAGCCCCAGCTAAGCAGCTTGCCCTGAAGACCCCGGTGTCTTGGCACACCTCAGAAACCCTAGGGTATTTTGCATCCTCAAAGTGTGCTTCTAGCCTTCCCTCACTAACACCCCTTCAGATAGGCAATCACCATATTCCCTATACCCCTACAATAATAATCCATTCGTGTCTAATACCCCCGTTCTACCTTCCGCAAGGCCCAGTTCTCCCTATGGGCCATAAATCCGGGCCATGGCTGATTTTAGGCCCAACATCCATAATCTTAAGAGAAGTAGCTGGCTTATTTTGTTCATTAGGCAATCGTGATTATCCGAAGATATCGTTGAGCTTTCACATATATCTCATTTTAATGCACAATATCTCATTTTTAGTTCTCACGTACACTTATTTGTCATTCCTCAATTTTACTAGGTTAAGAGCATAGAACATGATCAAAATTGGGTGAGATATATGGGAAAATAGGACTCAGTTTTGTATTTAGTCTTACGCGTATAGCAGTTTAATGTTTGATACCTAATTTCTTTTATAAATATCAAGTGTCACAGCAAAATATGGAAGAAATTTGTGGTGCAGTATTTGGCTGATACTTAGTAACAGGCCAAGTATCAAAAAAACCAGAAGCAGCAACAAAAATTTATCGTATCTGCAGGAGGTAAGTACCTTCGTTTCTTTTAATCTGCACATTCAACAGTCTGTTCTCCTATCATACCTATTAACACTTCTGATTTGAAGGTATTTTTATTGTTAACTGGATTTTTTTAAAGTTCATGGATATTTTTATGTTTGTTTTTAAACTTAAATCGTTGAATATAAATTTTCATATGAATATTCATTTTTTGTATAAGTTTAAGGTATAGTTTGATCGTAAAAGCTTACGCTATCATTTGATTGATTTACCATTTAAAAAATACAAAACTAACATCGTGATTTTGCATATGAACTAAATATAGTTAATTTGAGTTTGGTCCCCAAATATTCTGTTATTTCTTCATGTCCAGCACTTGAACTTGGACGTTTACACCATAAAATTATAAATATTAGTTCTATTTTGACTTGGATGTTTACACCATACTCTTCGCACTAAAACTTTCATTTGAACTCGCTTATTCATAAATCACATCTTTTTTTTTACAGATTACAAAATCAAATGAATTCTCGGTTCTATCACAAAATCTGTAATCATCGGGGAGATAATGCATTAGAGAATGTAGCCAAACTGCAACACAATCTTCTTTTCCTTTATCGGAAATTCCCAATGCATGGAGTATTGATGAATTCACTACATCCATTTTTTGCTTTCAGGACAAGACATAGTAACTCTATGAATGCACTGCAACAACTTGCTACTGGACCACAACAGCAAACTCCCCTTGGTGTTGCTCGACAGGGAACTGGGAAATTTGATTTCATCACAAAGTTCCATTCCATCTGCAGACAAGAAACTTTTTCAAGAAAGATGAAATAACTGAAACAAAAAACTTAGGGGTTATCTGCAAAGCCTTTAGATGTTATATCTTCTACAAGCACCCAATGTGTTTTGTGTTATGATAGTATGTTTTTGCATATGTAATTCTAAATTTTAGCTTGGAATGTATACACTCAAGTTAATGCTCTTATTAGGTTCCATGTGTTGTTGATATATGAAATACAATTTTTTTTATTATGTGATATATTATTTTATCTTCTGAAAATATGTATAATAATGAGTTTATGAGTTTTTTGCCACCATAACAGGTAACTGTGAGGTGGTAACATTGTTTGTCACTGAAATAAATTTCATACTTTTAGAAATAACTTTTACTGTTTTTTATTAATATTTGAAGCAAAAGCAAATTAATATTGTTTATGCTACATATATATACAGATGGAGGTATTAGCATAATTTTCTATGCAACAGAATTTATAAATCGAGATTTTGCTTATAATGCATCATGAAATATCACAATTAAGTATCTATTGTGACAAAAATGTATAATAAAATGGACAAACATAAACTATTATGTTTGTAAGTTAAATTTAAATTGTGATAATATTGTGTAATATGTTTCCGGTCTTCATGTTCGACCAAATATAATTGTTATTTGTTTATCTTAAATTTTATCTAATAATTTTTGAAAAATGTTCTGCATATAATTTTAGCCAAATTCAGATTTAAACAAATTTCAAATTTGCAAAAATTATATATTAGTCTAAATTTTTAATCTAATTTTATATAACATTTTACTAAACATATTGAATTTTACTAAATTTCATGTTATGGTATACCAACGCTCCTATTCTGGAAAAAACATATCTTATATAAAATACGAGACGTTGTCGGGAGGCGACGTGTCGAGTAAGATTGTAAGATACAATATTAACGAGTAAAATTTATGTGAAATAAATTACAAATTCGAGAAAATAATTATTTTTGTAAATTTTAACTATCATTTCCATTTATAATATTCTTAACCACCTTAGGCTTTGTGCATTGCAGAGAGTAATTAGTTTTTCGACTACAAGTACCGTGAAGAAGGTGAATTTTTCGGTAAATAACTAACAAATATTGTGTAATATGTTTCAATAGTATTTTTTTTTATCTATTGACATTTTCAGCCTTTATGTTCAACAAAATATTATTGTTATTGGCTTATCTAAAACTTCACCTCATATGTTTTGAATAATGTTGTCTGATATAATAATATAAAGCCAAATTCAGATTCAAAAAAATTAAAATTAAAAAAACAATTATTTAGTATAAATTTTTAATATATTTTATTTAAAATTTTCTAAACATATTCAATATTTAGTAAATAACACGTTATGTCATACCAACGCTCCTAGTCTAGAAAAAAACAACACATCTTATATAAAATACAAGAAGTCGCCAGGAGGCGATATCGAGTTAACCCGCCGCCGCTACCCTTCGGGTGCGCACTAGGTAAACCCTACGGTTCACGTAATAGCCTGCAAACCACGTTCGCTTGTTCTAAATTTTACTAGATATGTTTTAAATAATGAGAGTGTGGGTTTTTTCTTGGGGGGAAAAGAATTTGTGCAGGGGAAGGTTTTTTCTTTCCTGGGTTTGTTTCTCTGCTGTGATGTTTGGGTTTTTTAGCAGATGTGCTGGTTCTCGGTTTTGCGGACTCCATTTCAAGGTGGCATTCTCGAGATGGATTTGTAGTACTAAATTGGTTGTCTTCTGCCACTTGGTTTTTGAAGCTGAAAATCTTCGAGGAGGGTGGTTGTTCTTTTCTGCAGGTGGCGAATTTTTGATTTGGACTTGAGTTGCTGTTGCTTCGTGTTATAGGGAGAATTTCGTATAACAATGTTGTGGAGGTTAATGGGTGGAACAAAGACCAAGGACGGTATTTGAGGACGGAGGAAGGTTGTTTGGTGGTGGCTGAGCTTGTATGTGGACTCCTTAAGAAAGAATAGGGTTTGTTATTCTCTGTCAAGTGTCGACTCATGTCTCATACAAGTGCCTACGTACCCTATTTATAGGGATCAAGCCTCACGTAGTTCTTGGGGAACAAGTCACGTAGGTTAGGGTTAGGGTTCTCCAACCCGTGCAGCCCAAGCCCACGATAAAGTCAGGCCTTCAGCTAATTAGTCATGTAAATCTCGACCGGTTCCACACGCTTCCTATAATCTCACGGCATCTCCGTATTTCTTCCCATAATTATAGCAATAACCCATGTCGGCCCCGAAATTTACGAGCAACTCAGTCATCTATGAGCCACTTTCCATGTCGAACACAAAATCCTCTAATGCGGGCCGACCTGGCGGCCTCGGCCCGCACCGCCTTCCTTTTTAACCAATAAATACAATGTTAACTTTGATTTCATAAGATGTGGGCTCATGGGCCCAGCCCGCGTGTGGGCACCTGAGCCCAGCCCGCGTGTGGGCAACCGAGCCCAGCTCGCGTGAAGTCATCTGAGCCCACCTCGCGTGCTATCACCTGAGCCCAGCTCGCGGGAAGTCATCTGAGCCCACCTCACGTGCTATCACCTGAGCCCAGCTCGCGTGAAGTCATCTGAGCGCACCTCGCGTGTGGACACCTAAGCCCACCTCGCATATGAGAGCCCAGATGGCAAATGTGAGCTCAGCTCGCATATGAGAGCCCAGCTCACTTATCATGAGCCCAGCTCTCATGTGGTCACGTGAGCCCAGCCCACATGTGCTAGCCCAAGTCTTATTAATCCATGGTTCTAGCCCACACACGAGAGCCCAGCTTCTCAATGCACCTATAGGGACCTGTTTAGGGCCCATGGCCGAAAGCGGGCATAACAACTACCCCCAAAATTCCTGGTCGCATTTTTGAGGCTAGGAATTTTCTAGTTTTTTTATGACCTCACAGGTGCGAGTCCACCAGGCCGCACCAAACTACCTTGCGTGCCTCACCTCGCATGCCTTTCATTTTAGCATTCATTTTGACAGCCGTTGGACAGCTGGCGTGGGGATCCGTGTCGTCATCTAAGATGGTGACACGCGTCACCTCCTCTTTCTCTCTCCAATCCCCTATAAATATGTGCGATTTAAATTCATTTCTCACATTTCCAAAAACACTTCCTGAATTGTTGCTCAATTTGCTCAAGGATCTACCACGGCGAAGATTATCATCTCAACAAGAACCGTCTACCGGCGGCGATATTCTCCGGGACCAGATTCATCAGAATCTTCATACACCTCTCCCACAGGTACTCTTCGATTCGAGCCCGTTTTTTATTCATGCTTATTCACGTACACCATGCGAGCACACACCACCTGTTCGATGCGAGTTCACACACAACCACAACGCGCGATGCGAGCCCTTTCGCTCGTTTAGATACTTAGGTGCGATCCCGTGTGAGATGTGAGGACACTTAGGTGCGATCCCATACTTTTTTTTTGTTTTCTTTTTAGGGCCACACACTAATTTTCACCATCTTTTACAAATGTCGAGTGCGTCTTCAGCCCGCTCCTATGGATCGTCTCGCTCTTCCTCGAGCCCGGCTCGCACCTCTGCTAGCCCGGCTTGCTCTTCAGCTACTCCATCTCCATTAAACCAATACCCTCCTGATCAGCGAGGCTCAAAGGACTTCCAACGTGAGCTGACCTATCTTTCTGGTCGTCTTAGCCAACCCATCTCTCCTGGCTCAGCTATCACCCCTCAAGGGGCTTTGAACATTGCCAGAGTTGAGAACTCGATGCGAGCAGCTGGATCCGGCTCGCTTGATATTCACCTCGACCCGAACCCTGAGGATTTTACCAGGGAGAAGAATATATATGATTGGAGAAATAGGCCCGTGGACCTCTCTCATATTCCAGCCTCCCTTGGGGTAGAAGAGCTGCTAAACCGCGAGCCTGCTCTCTTGGATAAAGACCGAGCTGAGGAGATTTTAAGAGAAATGGCTGAAGAGAGGGCAGCCCGTCTGAGGCAAGCAGCAGCTAATCACCTCGACCCCATTCACCTTGACTCAGAATCAACTGACAGCGACCTGGGGAGTGCATACTATGACACCAGGAAGAAAGGAAAAGAGCCCGTAGCTGCTGAATATCCCATCCTGGGACTCGAGGGTGAAGAGGACGGCTCGCATTGGTCCTATGACTCTCCTCAGAGCGAGGAGGTGGCAGATGTTACAAGTCAGTACAAGATTTGTAACTATAACTATGCCCCCGCGGCCTCTCCTGAGCCTTATGTGCCTCCTGCCCAACCCGAGCTCCAGGGTGAGATTGTTTTCAAAAGGCAGATCATTCCTGATGGGGAGGAGAGCTCAACTGCAAACGAGGAGGTTAAGGTGCTCACTTGCCGCGACCTGCCTATATCGCTGACTCAGAAACATCTGGCCGAGCACATTGAGCAGTTTCAGCTCGAGGGCCATATTGTCTTGCCCCTACCTCATATGAGATGCTATAGATTCAATCACTTGGAAAATGGAGGCAGGGTGCCTCGCATGGTCTTGTCCACTTTCCTATTAAGGCTGGAAATCTCCTCTCCTTTTCATCCCTTCATCAAAGATGTTTGCGAGTACTTCCAGCTCGCACCCCTTCAGATCAATCCAAACGGATACCGGGCCGCCTTTGGACTGTACATCATGTACCACAAATGCGGGTACCCTTCTCTAACCGCAAGGCAGCTGGGTTACTTCCTCCATTTGAAGCATTCTCCTAACGACTTTGGGTATTTCTACTTCTCTGTCTGGCCGTGCTTCAACAAGAAGAACCTCATCCACAACGGGCCGAGCAACTCAGGGAAGTGGAAGAGCCCTTACTTCTATATCCACGAGGTGCCTCGAGTCCAGACTCATTTTTATTATAATCCATGTAAGTTTTTTTTTTCTGCCCGCTCTCGTCTCTTCTACCATAGCTCTTTCCTTTTAACAAGAATTTCTTTTATCTCCAGCCACCCCGCCTCGCACTGTCCTTGTGGGACAGGAAAAGATAAACGCGGACAGTCTTCTAAGTCTTCCTAAGGCGGACCGGGACATTCGAAAACTCATAACGACCTCCAATCTGGTCGTATGTGGGTTTTTGAAGGAAGGAGTGAGGCTGACTCCTCAGAAGAAATCTAGGAAGAGAGCCAGAAAGGGTAAGAATATCGGGCCCGCACGTCCGGGCCTGGCTGCTCGCATGCGCGAGCTCGTGTGCTCGCGTGCTCACTTTTCCTGCATGCATCTCACTTCACATCGCACTTTAATTCTCCGTATTTTTCACCTGGTCGCATTACTTCTTTCCTTTGCATCTTGCTGTGACTAATCTATTGCTTTGTTGTTTTTTTTCTTTCAGAAATGGCCATCTCCCCTATCCCCTTCATGGAAGAGGCTGAGCAGGCTGCGGCCTCGGGCCCAGTTCAGCCCGCAGCTGCGAGCACAAGGGCTCGCTCTCAGGCCAATCCTCCGGCCCGCATGACTACTCTCTCCGAGCATCTCAAGGATTCAGGGCCCTCTCCTCGACTAAAGAGGCATAGAGGTAAAGAAGGAAAAACTGGCGAGCCTGAGCCAAAGAAAGCTGCTCCCTCTGATACTCCTCTTCCCTCCTCTTCTTCTGCCAATATGGTTGCGACCACATTCGGTCGGCTCGCTCAAGGTCACATCAGCGAGCAGGATTTAAAGGATTGGTTTTCCTCTGCTCTCGAGGTTAACCAGGATGCACTCTCCCGAGCCGCGGCCGAAGTATACTATCGTTAGTTATCTAAGGCTCGAGAGATGCGAGCCCTCAGCCAGACCAACACAAAGCTCGAGGCTAAAGTCAAGTCCCTTCAGAGTAAGGTCATTGAGCACGGGCAAGAGAAAGTTACGCTGGTGAACAACTATAATCAGAAGATAGTTAACCTGAACGCTGCTCACGACAAGGCCCTAAGGGAGCAGAAGGAGGCTCATGACCTGGCTGCTGAGGCATGTAAGAAGGAGAAGGATGCCCTCGAGGAGAGGGTGCTCGAGCTGGAGGGATCAGTCTCTGCCCTGACCGAGGGCCGTGAGGCCGCCCTCGCTGATGCTAGGAACCTGGGGGCCAGGAATTTTATGAAAGTCTTTATGAAGAAGGTTCCTGACTTCGATTGGGCGGCTCTGGGTGCGAGCACAGCGAGGCATGCTGACAAGTTGAAGCTAGAGATGGAGAGGGATGCCCAAATTGCTGAGGAGGCTCGGCTCGCGGCCAAGAAGGCCCAGGTCATTGGTGAAAATCGTGAGGGAGCAGAGCCTGATAACCCTTGATGTAATTTTAATTAGAACTAGAATTTTGACTGGGTAAGCGGGCACCCCTCTCGCCTCGCGCTTGTATTTGAAATATTCTGCCTCGGAGCATAACTTATTTAACTTTTATTTGTATAAAATGTCAAGTCTTTTGTGCCCGCGTATGTCTTTACGGTGCCAGCTGGCTTTCTTTATTTTTTTGTGTTTTCTTACCATGCCTCTACTGACCAAAAGTAATCATAACTCTGGCAGCTTATGGCGAGCGTTACCCGTTCACTGCGAGCCCAAATAACCAGCTCGTGTCATTTGTTCAATCAAACAACCATTGAGAGAGAATGCCAAGTAGAACAAGCTCGCATCAACTCGCAGGTGTTGTAGGTGTGCTCGCACTAGCGAGCCGGCCTAGGAGCTCACATCATGCGACTTTGAGTATGTTTGATGGAGGGCTGGGCCCCCTGGGTCGCATTTGTGGTCTTGAGGGTCAGGGTATGAGCTCGCATCGCGGGCCTATACTTCCTTATCCTCATCTTTTATCTACTATGTGTTCATATTTGTCTAAGCGGGCCGTGGCCCGGCTCGTTTCATGTTCTTGGCGTCAAGAGGGCCGAGGCCCGGCTTGTTTTAACATGTTAACAAAACAACTGTTCTGTCCTCGCATGGGTTCCCAAGGATGGGGTCCCCTGCTGGGTATTTAATCTATTAACAGAAGTTAAAATATCAAGTGCGCAAATAGAGATCAATCGTTTATTCATAGATAATGGGAAGTGAAAAGAGTACATGCTTGTGGTCTCAGGGAGGCACCTATATGGCACTACCCCCCGAGACTTAGGAATATTTTAAGACAATACTAAGTCTGGAAAGAATAATATTACTGATAATACTTGCGAAGGTGTTCCGCGTTCCAGGCTTTTGGGATCAACTTGCCTTGCATATCATTGAGGTGGTAGGTTCCCTCCCAGAGCACTGACTTTATCTTGTAGGGGCCTTCCCAACTCGCTCCAAAGACTCCGTGACTCACCACCTTGGTATTTGGCATGACCCGGTGCAGAACCAAATCTCCCACCTTGAAAGTTCGGGCTCGAACCTTACTGTTGTAATGCCTAGCTGTCCTCTGTTGATATACCGCTATCCTGATCTGAGCCTCTTCTCGAGTTTCTTCGATCATATCCAAATAGAGCCGATGATTGACCTCGTTTGCCTCTGAGTCATAGTTGTCCCTTCGAAAAGATCCTGCTCCCACTTTAACGGGCACCATAGCTTCACACCCATACACCAGAGAAAAAGGGGTCTCTCCAGTTGTGGTTCGGGGTGTAGTGTTGTAAGACCATAGGACCTGGGCGAGCTCTTCTGGCCATGCTCCTTTCTTCTCTTCAAGCTTTTCCTTTAAGGTATGCTTAATGATTTTATTAACAGCCTCTGTCTGCCCGTTACTCTGGGGGTGGCAGACTGCGCTAAAGCTCTTCTGAATCCCCAGCTGCTCACAAAACTCTCGCATCTCCTTGCTATTAAATTGTTTCCCATTGTCAGATATCAGCTTGTAAGGGATGCCATAGCGACATACAATAGCCCTGTATACAAACTCCCTGAGCTTTTTCGCTGTGATAGTGGCTAGGGGCTCGGCCTCTGCCCACTTAGTGAAATAGTCTACCGCAGCCACCGCATACTTGACGCCTCCCCTGGCCTTCGGGAGTTCCCCAATCAGATCAATTCCCCACATGGAGAAGGGCCAGGGGCTCATGAGGGATGTGAGAGAGGTCACAGGGTGGTTGTAATAATTGGCATATCGCTGACACTTATCACAAGCTCGGGAGAATTCAGAGGCGTCTTTTTTCAGTGTTGGCCAGTAGTAGCCTTGACGGAGGATTTTCTGAGCTAGAGAGCTACCCCCGAGTGATTGCCACAAATGCCCTCATGTACTTCCCTTAGGATATAGTTGCATTCATCCCCGTCTATGCATTTGAGGAGAGGAACACTAAACCCTCTTCTATATAGAATCACGTCGTATATCACATAGCGGGCTGCTTTGTATTTTATCCTCCTTGCCTCATTCTTTTCATCCGGAAGTGAACCTTCTCTTATGTATTCTAGAATAGATGTCATCCACGTGGGGCCGAGCTCATTACTGAGGCTGCCCACCTCGTGCTCGGGCACACTAGGTTGCCTCTGTATATCAAGGGGCACGGTCCCTAGCAAAGTGCTCTCGCGGCGTGAGCCGAGCTTAGCTAGCTCGTCCGCGCCTTCATTCTGCCCACGCGGGATTAGTTCCAGCCTCACCTCGTTGAATCTTGCGATTATCCTCTATGCGCACTTCAGATAAAGCTCTGTTCTCGGCCCCTTAGCTTGATACCCCTCGTTTATCTGATAGACCACAATCATGGAGTCACTAAACACACTCAAATTCTCGACCTTCATTTCCAGAGCTAGCTTGAGACCGTTGATCAGGGCCTCATACTCAGCATCATTGTTGGTTGCATGAAAGGCCAGATGGGTCGCACGTCTGATCTTGTGCGCCTCTAGGCTGATTAGCTCGATTCCAGCTCCTGCTCCATCACCGTTAGAGGCACCATCCACAAATAGGCTCCACGATGGGGCACTATTTTGTCTCTCCAGTCCAACTTCTTCTGTGCTAGGTATAACAACAAGGGCTCCCGGCTCCACTTCTTGATGTGGGGGAAATTCTAGCACAAAATCGGCCAAGGCATGACCTTTGATCGCAGTCCTTGGCTTATAATCCACCTCGAATTGGCCGAGCTCAACCGTCCACTTCAACATTCGACCAGAAGACTCTGGTCTATGCATCACTTGTCTGAGGGGGTAGGAGGTTCGCACTTCTATCTTATGTGCCTGAAAATAGGGCCTGAGTTTTCGGGAGGCCAGAATCAGAGCATACGCTAGCTTTTCGAGGTTTGTGTATCGAGTCTCGGCATCGGCTAGCCTTTTACTCACATAATATACCGGGAGCTGGACACCATCCTCCTCTCGGACTAATACTGCACTTATTGCAAAGTCGGAGACGGCCAAGTATAGGATCAAAGTTTCTCCTGCCTTTGGGTTGGACAACATTGGATGGCTACTGAGATGCTTCTTTATGTTCTGAAAGGCTTCCTCACATTCTTCGTTCCACTTAAAGTTCCTCCCCACTCCTTTGATTGCTTTGAAGAACTCTTGGCATTTATCGGAGGATTTTGAGACGAAGCGGTTTAAGGCAGCCACTCGTCCCGTTAAGCTTTGAACATCCTTCACCCGTCGAGGGGATTTCATCTCGAGTAGGGCTTGTATCTTGGTTGGGTTGGCCTCAATGCCTCTATGGTTGACAATAAATCCCAAAAACTTCCCTGATTCAATCCCAAACACACATTTCTGGGGGTTGAGCTTCATTCTATACTCCCTTAGGATCTGGAACATTTCTGCCAGGTGGCGGACATGATCCCTCGCTTCTTTCGATTTCACCAGCATGTCGTCTACATAGGCCTCCATAGTTTTCCCCAATTGATGTTTGAACATCTTATTCACCATCCTCTGATAGGTTGCCCCCACATTAAGGAGCCCGAAGGGCATCCCGATGTAACAGTAAAGGCCCCGATCAGTAATAAAGGAGGTGTGCTCCTGATCTGGCCCATACATGGGGATTTGGTTATATCCCGAATAAGCATCCATAAAACTAAGTAATGCGTGCCCAGCCGTGGAATCAACCAGCTGGTCGATTCGGGGTAGAGGAAAGCTGTCCTTCGGGCAAGCTTTGTTCAGGTCGGTGAAGTCTACACATGTCCTCCACTTGCCATTGGGCTTCTTGACAAGCACAGGGTTGGCCAGCCACACGGGGTAGAAGGCTTCTCTCACAAGTCCTGCCTCCATTAATCTATCCACTTCTTCTCTGAGGGCCTCTGCCCTCTCTCCACTAATCGTCCGTCTCTTTTGCCTAACCCCCTTCTTTTTTGGGTCCAAGTTGAGCCGGTGGCACATGACATTTGGGTCAATCCCTATCATATCGGAGTGTGACCATGCAAAGACATCCAAATTATCCCTTAGGAAGCGGGCTAGATCCTCTCTCAAGTCAGGACTTAGGTTAGAGCCTATTCTGAGTACCTTGGAGGGATCATTTGGGTCTACCAAGATCGGGATTGTGTCCTCTGCGGCCCCGGCCCTCTCGACCATTGGGGGCATTCTCGGGTCTAAATCTGCTCGAGCCTCGCTAGTTTTTTCCATTTCCGTGATTGCCAAACCTTCCGCATCCTTGAGCTCGGTCTGGTGAGCTTGGGCCGGATTTATCAAGCGTTCAGAGGTTGCAGTTACAGTTCAAGTGATTCCGTCGGGTGGGTCCATAGTGATTGTTGTTTCTTTGTGTGCCCACTTCCCTCTCCTAAGTCTTACAGCGATTTGTTCTGGGCTCTCTTCTTCATCACTTGCTTCCTCTACAATCCCCTCTTGTATCAACATGATGGGCTGAGAGGCTTCCATTAGTAAGGCCCCTGGGCGTGGTTCCACATGAATTCCCATGTGCTCGAAGTAGTTCTCGGGCAACTCCTCAATTGAAATCAAATTACAAGTCTCGTGGCCCTCGGGACGTATTCTTTTCCTGCCCTCTACCTCTTCCATGGGGACGTCGCACTCACCTGCTTCAGCTATCTCCCTTGAGGCATTTCTTGACTCGGCCGCCTTGAGTGCCTGGTTATAGCAGACCCTGGATTCGTATTGACAGCTCTTCAAGATGCCTACCCCCGTGGGGGTTGGGAATTTTATCGTCATATGATGGATCGAGGTCACCATCCTCATCGCCCTCATAAGGGGTCTGCCCACTATAACATTGTAGGCACAAGGCTGGTCTACAACTGTAAACATAGCGATCTGGGTGGCCACATGAGGCTCCTCTCCTATGATCACCGGGAGCCGAATTGTCCCTTTCACTCCGATCGAGTTTCCCGTGATCCCGTACAGGTGCCCACCTGTTGAGGTTAATTCTCTATCCAATAATCCCAGTTTTTTGTAGGCATCATAAGTCAAAACATCAGCCGAGCTCCCGGTGTCCACCATTGCTCGGTGAACATTCACCGTCCCAATCTTCATTTTTATGACTAGGGCATCAGTATGAGGGTAATGCACCCATTTTGCATCGTTCTCCTTAAACACGATATCATCGGCCTCCCTTTCAAAGAGCTCCGGGGGCCTTTGGCTTAGATGATTGACGTTGGTGAGCGGCATGTCCTTTGCTTCCCGGGCATATCTGTCCTCGCCTTCCGGCTGTGTCCACCAATGTGAGACCCGCCTAGAATAATATGAATACTACCAGCCCGAGGGACCCTTTCTTTGTCTTCTGGGGGTGGAGGAGGGACGGTATGATAATCCGTCCTGTGTCTTCGAACCTCCTTGACAACCCACTCCGTAAGCTTCCCTTGTCTAATCAAAGTCTCGATCTCATCCTTTAGTTGTCTACAATCAGCTGTATCGTGTCCGGTGGCCTCATGGTATGCACAATACTTTGAAGTGTCTCTTTTATTGTAGTCTGTGAGAGGAGTTGCCTTCCTGAATACCCCCTTCCCTACATATGTAGCATATATGTGGTCGATAGAGGCTACCAGAGGGGTGTGTGTCTGCCATTTGCTTGTATAAGGCCTTCCCGAATCTTTAGTGGTCTCCTTGCCATGGGCAGACTTTTTCAGGCTCGAACTACGCCGATACGTGTTCCTCCTTTCGTCAGGGCTTGAGGATCGGTCCCTCTTGTCTCGATAGCTTTCGCTGATTTTCAGCTCTCTCATCGATTTCTCTACCCTCTTGAAGGGTTCGGCTTGCTCATAGAACTCGGCCAAGGTCCTCGGCTCACTCGCTTGGAGGCTCTTCTAAAATTTCGATCCTTCTTTCAGCCCTGCTATCAAGAAATTTTTGATGGTCTCCTCACTGGCCCCTCTCACCTTGGGGACCTCGGCGTTGAACCGAAGAAAGTATTCTGCCAAGGGCTCCCCCTCCCTTTGCTTGATGTTGGCTAACGTGGCCACAGGAGGCGAATAGTGGAGGGTCGACTGAAATTGTCAGACGAACAAGTCCTCCAATTGCCTCCACGTTCTTATGCTAGCCGGTCCCAACTTGGAGAACCATTATTAGGCACTACCTCTGAGTGATGCCGCGAAGAGTCTGCAGCGGGTCATCTCCGGCACCTGATAGACTTCCATCTCAGTGTTAAATTGAATAAGGTACTCTGCCGGGTCGGCTTCGCCGTTGAATAGAAGGTCGGGGTTGTGCCTAAACATCCGAGGTAGGGGGGATGATCGGATAGCAGCCGTAAACGGAGAGGGGGCAGCCGAGGCAGGGGGCCCTCTCTTCTCTCACTTCATCTCATCTAAGATCCTTCTCAGGTCCCTTACTCTAACAACTTCTCCTTCTCTGTCACCACCCGCATTACTCGAATGGTGTGAGCCCTGAGGTCGTTCGTGGCGTCCCCCTCCTCCAGCTCGCTCCTGCGACTCCTCTTCACGATTGTCTTTGCGTCTACGTCGCTCCTCCCTCCTGGGTGAGGTGTGTTGACGTCTTTCCGGAGGGGTCGTTGCCCGTTCCCTTTTCGAGCCTCTCTGATCCACGGGCTCTTTCTCTTCTCTCTCCTTCTTACAATTCTCCAATTTGAGCCTGAGGTCATGCTCGCTTAGTTTTTTACCCACTCGGTCTAGCACGCTAGTTGACCTTGCCTCAGATGAAGCTGGCTTCGGCCCTGATCTCGTAGAGATCTGGCTGCCCCGCTCATCATGGCCTCGGGGTATATCTTCCTTTTCGCGTGATGTTTCTTTCTTATGCTTGGTCTCGATTTCCACGTCATCAAAATCGTGGATCAGCTTCTTCTGAGGGCCTTTGCCCTTCCAGCTACGCTGTGAGACCTTGAGGCGGCGCGCCTTACGCTTGGCGTTCCGGACCGAGCTTCTTTCTACCTTTGACATTCGGGCATTGATCTGATTCATCTGATCGGCTAGCCCTTCGAGATATGTCATCACAGCCTGCCCGTCCACGGTTGCAATTGGTGGAGGTGGCGCCTGATTCTCTGGGGGCGTGTGTTCGAAAGTAGGGTCCTTCTTGCCTCCGCTCCTTGGTGTCGCCGCTTGCTTGCTTTCTTTGGTCATCTTTCTCCCTAAGATGAACGAGGCCCCTCCTTCTAGCGCCAAATGTTATAGGGAGAATTTTGTATAACAATGTTGTGGAGGTTAATGGGTGGAACAAAGATCAAGGACGATGTTTGAGGACGGAGGAAGGTTGTTTGGTGGTGGCTGAGCTTGTATGTGGACTCCTTAAGAAAGAATAGGGTTTGTTATTCTCTGTCAAGTGTCGACTCATGTCTCATACAAGTGCCTACGTACCCTATTTATAGGGATCAAGCCTCACGTAGTTCTTGGGGAACAAGTCACGTAGTTCTTGGGGAACAAGTCACGTAGGTTAGGGTTAGGGTTCTCCAACCCGTGCAGCCCAAGCCCACGATAAAGTCAGGCCTTCAGCCAATTAGTCACGTAAATCTCGACCGGTTCCACACGCTTCCTATAATCTCATGGCATCTCCGTATTTCTTCCCATAATTATAGCAATAACCCATGTCGGCCCCGAAATTTACGAGCAACTCAGTCATCTATGAGCCACTTTCCATGTCGAACACAAAATCCTCTAATGCGGGCCAACCTGGCGGCCTCGGCCCGCACCGCCTTCCTTTTTAACCAATAAATACAATGTTAACTTTGATTTCATAAGATGTGGGCTCATGGGCCCAGCCCGCGTGTGGGCACCTGAGCCCAGCCCGTGTGTGGGCAACCGAGCCCAGCTCGCGTGAAGTCATCTGAGCCCACCTCGCGTGCTATCACCTGAGCCCACCTCTCGGGAAGTCATCTGAGCCCACCTCGCGTGCTATCACCTGAGCCCAGCTCGCGTGAAGTCATCTGAGCGCACCTCGTGTGTGGACACCTAAGCCCACCTCGCATATGAGATCCCAGATGGCAAATGTGAACCCAGCTCGCATATGAGAGCCCAGCTCACTTATCATGAGCCCAGCTCTCATGTGGTCACGTGAGCCCAGCCCACATGTGCTAGCCCAAGTCTTATTAATCCATGGTTCTAGCCCACACACGAGAGCCCAGCTTCTCAATGCACCTATAGGGACCTGTTTAGGGCCCATGGCCGAAAGCGGGCATAACACTTCGAAGCCAAGGAGGAGGTGTGCATGATTTGATTCGGTTTTGTAATAGTAGTGGTCCTGCTCTGTTTTGCTTGGGATGGTTGCTTTTAATTATATATGGGCCTGGTTTGTGGCTGGGTGATAGGAAATTGGACTTTCTTCAAAGTAGTGTCCTGTTGGTTTGCTTGATTAAGATGGTTATGGACTTTCCTTTAGATTTGTTTGGTTATTGGGCCTTTTCTCTGTACTTGCTGTGCATGGAGTCTAGATGGTTTTGGATAGTTAGTTTTTTTATTTTCTTTCTTCCTTATTTATTTTTCTCTTGAATGTTTATTTCAAGAGTTAAATTTTTAAGGTCCCTTTGTATATTCTTTCTTATTATTATATTTTACGAGGCTTTGTCCTCGTTTACCCAAAAAAAATAATAATAATGTTGTTTGATATAGTTATATTTAGCCAAATTCAGATTTATACAAATCACAAATTAGCAAATATTAAATATTAGTATAAATTTTTAGTATAATAATATTTAGCATTTTTTTAAACATATTTAATTTTTACTAAATTTCATGATATGGCATACCAACGTTTCTTTTCTGAGAAAAAACAACATATCTCATATAAAATACGAGACAGGAGGCGACGTCGAGTAAGATTGTAAGATAAAATTATATCAAGTAAAATTCATGTGAAATAAATTACAAATTCGAGAAAATCAATATTTGAGTGATTTTTAACTATCATTTCCATTTATATATTATTAAACACCTCAGGCTTTGTGCATTGCAGAGTGTTGTTAATTTTTCGACTACAATTACTGTAAAGAAGATGAATTTTTCAGCAAACGACTAACAAATATTGTGTCATTTGTTTCAATACTGAAATATTTTATTTTTTATCTAATGATATTTTCATCCTTTATGTTCAACCAAATATTATTGTGAATTTATCCAAATTCAGATTTAAACAAATTAAAAATTAGCAAAAAAATTATTTTAATATAAATTTTTAATATAATTAATTAAATATTTTTACTAGACGTCATGTTATGGCATACCAACGCTCGAAAAGAAATAACATATCTTAAATAAAATAGGAGACGTCGCCGGAGGCGACGTCGAGTAATATTGTTAGATACAATTATGTCGAGTAAAACTCATGTGAAATAAATTACAAATTTGAGAAAATCATTATTTGATTGAATTTTAACTATCATTTCAATTTATAATATTATTAAACACCTCAGGCTTTGTGCATTGCAGAGTGCTATTAATTTTTCGACTACAATTACTATGAAATAGGTGAATTTTTCAGCAATCGACTAACAAATATTGTTTAATATATTTCAATACTAATTTTTTATTTTTTATCTAATGACGTTTTCAGCCTTTATGTTTAACCAAATATTATTGTTATTCGCTTATCTTAAACTTTACTTGATATGTTTTGAATAATATTGTCTCATCTAATAATAATATTTAGACAAATTCAGATTTCAAAAAATTAAAAATAAAATAAAAAATATATTAATATAAAATTTTAATATATGTTTTTTAATATTTTTCTAAACATATTGAATTTTAATAAATGTCATGTTATGCCATACCAACGCTCGTTTTCTGGAGAAAAACAACACATCTTATATAAAATACGAGACGTCGCCAGGAGGCGATATCGAGTTAGATTGTCAAATGCATTATATCGAGTAAAATGCAAGTGAAACAAATTACAAATTTGATGAAATCATTATTTGAGTGACTTAAACTATCATTTCTATTTATAATATTATTAAACACATCACGCTTTGTGGATTGCACAGTGCAGTTAATTTTTTTTTTTATCGTAGGTAATCCGGAGCCGCTACCCTTCGGGTGCGCACTGGGTAAACCCTAATTGTGAAAAAGGTGAATTTTTCAGCAAATGACTAACAAATATTGTGTAATATGTTTCATAACTGAAATATTTTACTTTCTATTTTATGACATTTCCATCCTTTATGCCCAACCAAATATTATTGTTATTTATTTATATTAAACTTTACCGGATATGTTTTGAATAATGTTGTCTGATATAATTATATTTAACCAAATTCATACTTGAACACATTATAAATTTGCAAAAAATATATATTAGTATAAATTTTTAATATAATTTTATTTAACAATATACTAAACATGTTGGATTTTTATTAAATTTCATCGTATGGCATACTAATGCGAAAAAAACAACATATCTTATATAAAATACAAGATATCGTCGGGAGGGGACGTCGAATAAGATTGTAGAATATAATTATATCGAGTAAAATTCATGTGAAACAAATTACAAATTTGAGAAAATTATTATTTGAGGGAATATTAACTATCATTTCTATTTATAATATTATCAAACACCTCAGGGTTTGTGCATTGCAGAGTGTAGTAAATTTATCGACTATAAGCACTAGGAAAAAGGTGAATTTTTCAGCAAAGCACTAATAAATATTTTGTTATATGTTTCAAAACTAAAGTATTTCATTTTTTATTTAATGACATTTCCAGCCTTTATGTTCAACAAAATATTATTGTTATTCGCTTATCCTAAACTTTGCTAGATATGTTTTGAATAATGTTGTCAGATATAATTATATTTAGCCAAATTTAGATTTATACAAATTACAAATTAGCAAAAATTAAATATTAGTATAAATTTTTAATATAATTATATTTAATATTTTTCTAAACATATTGAATTATTACTAAATTTCATGATATGGCAAACCAACGCTTCTTTTCTAAAAAAATAACATATCTTATATAAAATACAGATGTCGCCGGGAGGCGACATTGAGTAAGATTGTAAGATAAAATTATATCGAGTGAAATTCATATGAAATAAATTACAAATTCGAGAAAATCATTATTTGAGTGACTTTTAACTATCATTTTATTAAACACCTCAGGCTTTGTGCATTGCAGAGTGTTGTTAATCTTTCGACTATAATTGCTGTGAAGAAGATGAATTTTTCAACAAACGACTAATAAATATTGTGTCATATGTTTCAATACTGAAATATTTTATTTTTTATCTAATGATATGTTTTTTTGAAAAGCAGAATATATTAATAAAGGGCATAGCCCAACCAAGATCCATACATCAATCCAATTAAATTGGGCTTAATATTTAACTTAACCAACCAAAGTATCTTAAAGAAACTACAAGCCGATTAACCAACAAAAACAGCCCATTAACCAAACTAATTCAGTGTAACACCCCCAAATCCGGGGTCGGGGATTCGGGTTGTCACGAGTTCCATTTCCCTTAATAACACCCAATCTAAATAAACAATCAACTACTCCGTACTGTGACCCCACAATACACACACATGCCACACGTTATAGTCTCAGAGATGAATACCAAAAAAAATAACACAAGTCATTTTATTCCACATAATAAGCCATTACACCTCAAGAAGGTTCTGAATAAATTTACATTTCTTTTCCATTATTACAATTCATATTATACATAAGTCTGGTTCTTCAATAGTTGAAAACCTAGCCTATTGGTAGCTCCTACCTCAGCTACGGCGGCATCAACGCTTCCAGAAAACCGCGGAACATTTTCTAACCGCTTGCAAATTAGAAGCTTGGTCTTGTTCATCTTTTATATCTGTTGTTGTGTGATGAAAGAAGAAAGCAAGGGTGAACAACAAGCCCACCAAAATAATACGTATAATGATTAACAATATATGAGCATTCTCATAGTACTCATGAAAGTCTTGGTCAAAAGAAATGAACCAAGCTGATATCTTAACGCGACCAAGTCGCAAAATATTCAGTATATATATATATATATATACCTTTCACAATATTTGAAATCCTCTGACATGTATAACATCCACAGAGTTCCAGTTTATAACTGTATAAAAATATCGTTGCAAGGTGATCTCATATATCTAACCTTGTCTCAACGTTTTTTTGAAAATCTTTAACATGCACAAGATAATCATTTACTAGATATAAGTTTAAAAGATGAAGTTACAAGATACTCCAATATACTTATATCTTTTCCGAATACTACTTGAACTACCACTGTTCAATATATAAATAGTTCCTCCCATAGATTAAGCTACAAGACAAAACTTGTATAGAATCAATCTTTAAAATATCATCAAGATAAAATGAAGTTACGAGATACTTCATTTGATTGCAAACATCATTTTGAAAACTCGACCCTGCCAACACTCAACAATCGCCCAACCGTAACCTTTCTATCGAAGTGCTCTGGGTAGTGTTGCAGAAATATCCAATTGGATGATGAACTCATTACGGGAGTTTATCGCGCCAGGAAGACCACTTACGATGATCAGTCGTAGTAGTGCAACCCCACCATTTTCTAAATGTAGAGGAGAACCTGTCGGATTTACTTGTCAACCGAACACTGGACTCCTAAGGAATGGACCGTCTTAGCGGAACTTCCAGGCCATTTGGGCCAATATAATAAGGCTGGGCCGGCGCCACTCGACCATTTATACCACTCCTAGTTCAGATGAAATCCATGACTCTGAAAGGTAAATCTTGTCCCCCCTTTCCCCAAGTAGAAACTTGTTGATACGGCTCCACCAAGAAGTCGCATCTAGTTGAAAAGGAAAACTCACCGATATTTCCCAGGCGGTGCCTGTTAATGGATTAACTTGTTCTAAGAATTTTACTTCCCGAGTATTGGGTAAGTAATCAAAAACTCTTTTATCAAAATAGCAACCTTGTTGCGAATATAAAACACACCACAGAGCCGGATCCCTCATGTTTTGAGCGAATATTTAAATCCCCTTTGAAAGAAAGATCTTAAATATAAAAAAATAAGTTTTGGGGTCCGCTCTAACTTTTAAAATCATTTTGAAGACTCGAAAACATTTTTAAGAATGTTTGGAGTGATGCTGATTTAATAAAATAAATCAGTCCCAATATATTAGAAAATATCTGAATATTATTATTTAAATAATATTCCCATAAAGAATAATCTCTATAAAAATAATTGAAGTAGAAGTTGTAAAACTTATACTTGAATTGAATATTAAATAACCAAAGATATACTTATACGAAAGTAATATCTTTATTTGAATAATCAAAAGTAAGTTTGATTATCGACACATTATTCTTTAATAAAATAAAGAATAATAATTAGTGAATAATCGGAGTCATAAGTCCTCGAATGAATATTCAAAATAATATTCATTAATAAAATAAACAGGGTCATAAGCCCTCGAATGAATATTCAAAATAATATTCATTAATAAAATAAAGTTATCGAATAAAACTTATTTGAATAATAGTTTTGAAAACTATTCATATATATATATAAATATATATATATATATTATACTCGGGAACATCGAATCCCGGTTTTAGAAAACTGTTCACCTTTGGGTCCCCTATACTAAGGGTATATGCAAATTACCGCTTATCTCTAGCATAGGTATTATCAACTGAATCAACAGATATATGTATCAAGAATACGAAACAGGCATGCATATATACCATATCACATGCTACAATATATCGCAAGAATTTGCTAATTAACCATCATGCATCTATCACAAGATAATGCATATACATATGTATACATCACAACAACAGTATAACGGGTAGAAAACTTGCATGAGTGCTCCCGGATAGACTTAAGCTTAGAGTGGGTCCGATAACCTATGAACAACAACATAAGTCGGAATTAAACCCCGGTCGCTCAAGAAACTAGACTTTAACCATTTAGAGTCCTAACGTTCGCTTTCGCGCTTAACGATTCACTTAAGTCGCTCGAGTACCCTCGGCTCCACCATTTTTAATAAATTAACCATTAAGGGTTTTAAGGCGATTCTTTCACGAGTGCCTTACCAACTGCCTAATACACTTTACATAAATGATACATACTCCAATTAGTCCTTTAAGGTCTTTAACCTATGTTTCAAAGTAAGGCGAGGGGTAATGGTTCGTTCGCAAAACGCCGTTACTTAAAATGGTCATTTCTCCTAACCGTACATCGGATTCAAACAAACCACATATCAAAACGAAGCTCGTAACATGAACTATCTAAACATGGAAATGGTCAAAACCTAACAGTGAGTTCAAGGGTTCTAATGTTAAGAACAAAACAGTCTAAGGTAAATCGGGCATTACGACGGCTATGTTTACGCAATTACCCAAATTTATACCACTCCAAATCAACCCACAATCAACATCCCAACCAAACTCCATCCATACTTCACCATAACAGCCCCAACAACTCTATATTATCAATTTATACTATTCTCAAACATGAATTTAAACTATACTTAAGTTCATTAATCAATAATCCAAGAATTACAACTCCAAAAACATCACAAAACCAACTAACCTCTACATACACAACAATCAAGCCTCTCATGAACTATAACAACAAAACTAAACCTAATACTCAAAGTAAATTTAGGGTTTGGAGGGGTTATACCTTCCTTGGAGAGTGGAGAATCAAGTAATTAGCTTGGAATCACCCTTAAAAGTCCTTATCCAAGCTTAATCTAAACAAAAACTCAAGAACAAAAATTTTAGTTCTTGAAAAACACTATTCACCCTCTTCTTCCATGATTTTTAGGAAGAGATTGTGAAGGAAATTGAAGCTTAGATTCATGGGATAGCTATATCTATGTATAAGGAACCTTGAATAATTACCTCATGATTTAACAATGCTTGGAACTAGAATTTTGAATTTTTCCTCTTTGAAAAAGAAGAAAAGCCGAGAGCTTTGATGAAGAAATGAAATAAACTTTGTGTTTTGGTGAAAATGAAATGTTTTGGCTTGGTTGGTTGCTTTTGATTTGTTTTGTTTTGTTACCTTTTACCATGGTAACTTTTGTGTGGTTCTAAATCAACCAACAACACACTTTGCTTTGGTCATGCTTATGTCACCATGTGATGTCACCCTCCCACCTTTGTCCTCTTCTTATTGGTTTGATGACATCATCCCCACTAACCTCTTTGATTAGCTTCTAATTACTTGGCTAATGACCGCTGATCTGTTATACGGTTCGCTTAACTTTCGTTTTCGTTCATCGTTTGAGGGATCATACCCGGGATCTTATTACTTGGGTTCCCTTAACCTTTCTCAATACATTATATTCCTTTTATGATCCTCTCTTAAAGTCCTTGAATTTAAATCATTTTTATCCTGTTATCTTATACTAAATTCCTTCGGTATCTGGTGGATTTTCAGGAAAAATCAAAGTGTTCGGATTTGGATTCTGACGATCTTTACATACACTTATATACCACATAGAGTACTAATAATATCCCAGAAGATCAATAAAAGAACCCCTACATAGTGTGGCATGAAAAGTTTTCTTATTCAGCATAATCAGCAAACACTATTCATAAGGGTTTCAAAAATTCCAAAAATTGGGGTTATTACATTCAGCCCACTAGAGTTCAAATATTCAGACAAAATAAAAATGAAAACAAAAAACAGAAGCAATTGTTCAACTTCCCCATCTTCACAGCTCTATAGCTCATCTTCCTCCTGAGCTCCGCCATTTCCAAGATCAGCCCCTGCAGCCGGAAGCTCAATTACCACTTCAAAACCTTTCATCTCATTGTTACCCATTCCTTCTCTAACAGATTCTGCTTCAGTCTCTTCACCAGCCAACCCAACTTCTTGTAAGCCTGGACCCTGAGCATCCTCCTCATTTGCATGCAGCACATCCACATGAGGATCAATAACCTCATCCTCTAACACAGCAGGCTCAATCTCCCCTTGCTTGATAGCTCTAAACCTGGGATCAATGCTTCCCAGACCCATGTCTAGATACCAGAGTTCCTCGATTCTGCCAAAATCTTCTTTAATAATCACCATTTATCCCTAATTACGAACTCCATGTTTAGCCAAATAAGATGCCAATGCATTGGATTCCCTATCAACGAGCCTCAATTCACATTTATAGTTCTTATATGCTTTTCTCTGATTCAACTTCCACAACATATGATCATATTGAGGCCTTCCCCCTAACACTGTTTAGTTATACAGATCCCAGTAGGCATCCACATGATCCGTTTCCAAGATAAGCTTCTTGTAACCTTTAAAATAAGCTTCCTTAATCCCCTCAAATAACACATGCAATTCATTCTCTAGCTGATCTTCAAAGCCCAGTGAACCAGCAGTCATATGAAGAATGACCCCAGTCCTATCTCTAAAGACCGTTCCCATCCCTGAACACCACCCACTAGGCAATGCTTCTTGAGTGAAGAAGTTGTGGACATTACACTTAACAATCCCCTTTATGGGCATCAACCACCTTGCATTCACGTTGACATTTTCTTCCTCCATTGAAGAAAACTAAAAAAACCTACCCAAACTCGACTATAATCTTGATAGAATGAAAGTCTAAAAGACAGTAAACAACTGCATGTAAGATTGGTGTTTATATAGCTACTAAAAAGACCCCCTAGATGTTGTGATAATAACCCCTATAAATGAATACATCTCCCTAAGCAAGCGATTAAGCCCCCAAGAAGAATCTGGAAGCTTTTTAATTGCCCAAGTTAACATAATTACCCTAAAGGGAAATTAAATGAGCCTAAAGACCTATGAAATTCTAAAATAAAAGTAAAATAAAAGCTAATTTCCCATTAAAATTTCCCCATTCTCACACTATTACTCCTAAGCTGCATGCATGAAAAATAAACTGAGTTACCTTCCACTCAGCTCTAAGCTTGCCAAATGAGCTCCTCTTTTAGCATTTGCATCAATAAATGCATTCCACTCTATCCTAATAAACTTAATCTGAACTGATAAAAACTTACAGTTCCATAGCTTCTTCTGAAGATCACTCAAATTAGCCTTGGAAACCAACTTATTGTTTGTCATGATTAAAATATGCTTAAGTTTCCAATTACTCTCCTTCAGAATCCTTAACATAGTGATCAAAGCAGAAAATTCAACTTCATAAACATCTTGAGCTGCTGAAGGACCTGCAAATTGCATCAGCATTTCCCCTTATGTTGACTGAATGAATCCACCAATTCCTGCTATTACTCCTCCTGAATCCTTTTTAAAACTACCATCAATGAAAGCAATGATACATATTTCTTCCTAAAAACTATATCCCACCACAAATCCTTTTCACTTGTTGTAACAGCCCCAATAGGATTATCACTCCACAATTGAGCTCTCTTCTTACTAAGAATTCCATTTGTTAAGCTCCATTCCAAAGCTCTCCTCTTAATTATAAAGCACACTTGATTTAAACTCAAGTAACTATTCTCAAATAGACATTTATTTCTATGCAGCCAAATGTTCTAAATTGTGGACACTGGAATATTTGACCAAACTCTCTTGATACTAGCTTGAGCGAACGAAGCTCTAGATTTCCACATAAACTACAGATCCCCTATAAAAACCTTAGAAGTTATGCCCCACCAATCTAGAACAAAAATCCATACTTTTCTAGAGAAAATGCATCTCCATAATCAAGAGACACTTCCTCAGCAGCACGAAGCAAACATATTTTTGATCATTCAAAATTATTGATCCTATCAGCCAACCATATCTTAGTTGGGATTACTTTAGAATGTACTTTCTATAAAAAAAGCTTAACTGATTCTGGAACCTTACACCCCCGGATAACATCCCAGGAACTACTGCTAGAGATTGAATCTTTACTTATTAGATCATAAGCAGCTTTACAACTGTATTGATATCCCAAGGGAACCCAAATCAGCACATCTTGTTTACTACTCAACTCAATGGAATCTATGATCTTGCCAAGTTCTGCCAGCTCATCTAATTCCTAACTCCTTAACTTTCTCTTCCAAAAAACTTCTCCTAACCTATCATAACAATCTCATAAGACCTTTACAATTCTAATTTCCTTGAATTGCAACTTGGAAATACCATAAAGTCTACTGAATTTGTCCAGAAGAGCCTTATCTTTAAACCACAAATCTTCCCAGAACAATGCAGATTATCCCTCAAAAAATTCCCATTTTAAGCTTCCCACCTAGTAAACCTATACTGGATAAACCTGCTACTGCCTTAAGCACATCATTAACTAGGACTGAAAAAGACTTGGAATTTCTCTGAGCATCCAAATCTTCCCACCTTTCATAAATATATTTATCTCTCAACCAGACATTCCATGTATCATTTCTACCAGACTGCCACCTGAACCACCACTTACATAAGAGCACTAAATTTCTTTATTGAAGCAGTCTAAGTCCCAACCCTCCTATCTTTTTAGATTTGCAACTCAAATTCCAAAATTTTAAAAGCATTTTCTTAACACAAATCCTCCTTCTTCATAAACATTTCCCCAGAAAAAATCCCTTATGATTCTTTCCAATTGATTACAAACTCCAACAAGAACTTTTTGCAAAGAGAACCAATATATTGGGAGACTATCCAAAGTGGATTTGATTAAAGATAGTCTACCAGCTTGATTCAAACTATCATTTTTCCAGTTTGCCAGCTTGTTCTTAAACTTATCAATTAGAGGCTACCAGAAAATGGATTTCCTTCGACTTAATTCAATATGACTTCCTAGGTAAGTTAGAGGCCAAGTCCCTACCATGCATCCAAGCTCATCAAAAAAAGTAGCCATATCCTCCCTTGATAAGTGGCATGAGAATATCATGCTTTTCTGAAAATTAATCTTCAATCCAGAGAGTAACTGAAAGCATTGTAATACTCTCTTGATTCCTCTTAATGATTGCATAGAGCCTTTTAAAAAAACAATTATATCATCAGCAAACTGCAGATGTAATACAGTTCTACCAGCCTTCCTGTCTTACAGAACTTCAAACAATCCCAACTAACTTGCTTTGACTAGCATCTTACTAAGTACTTCTCCAGCCAAATTGAAGAGCATTGGGGACAAAGGGTCCCCTTGCCTCAGCCCATTAGAGATGTTGAACTCCTTAGTGGGACAACCATTAACCAAAACTGAAATCCTAATAGACTCAAACAAGTCTCTTATCCACTTAATCCAACCAACTCCCAAGCCTAAACACTCTATGGTTGAAAAGAGAAAATTCCAGTTAACAATATCAAAAGCTTTCTCAAAATCCAGCTTTAAAATTAACCCTGAATTGCTTGAAGTTTTCATGGAATGATACACCTCATTAACCAACATAATACTCTCTGCAACTTGCCTACCCTTAACAAAGCCAAATTGGTGCTCATCAATCAGCTTCTCATAAACTTTGCTAAGTCTTTGAGCTAACACTTTGGTTAGCAATTTGGTGACACTATTATTAGGCTTATAGGTCTAAAATATTTCAACATAGTTGGCACTTTAACTTTATGTACAAGTGCAATGAAAGAGGAATTATACCCTACAGGTAACACACCTTTCTCAGCAAAAGAAATGAAGCCATCTAAATTTTTTTTCTTTGAGGTAATTCCAAAACTCCATAATATACTTCATATTCATACCATCTGGGCCTGGAGCCTTATCAAAACTGAAGGATTTCGAGGAATCCTCACCCTCTTCCAAATAAAAATTTTCCTCTAGTTGATTAGCTTCCTATGAACTCAGCCTAGGGCTAATCAAGGAGTCCAACTGTAAAACCTCCACCTTTTTTTGTTATATATGCCTCTGAAGTATTAAAAAAAAGCTTCTTTGATTCCCCCAGGACTACTCACCAACTTATCTTCCAAGATAATTTTCTCAATTCTATTTCTGTATTTCCTTATGAAAGAACTTAATGTTTGTATCCCCTTGCAGATTCTAAAGTAGCCTTGATTTTTGTTTAAGCATGGAATATCTTTTCTTAAAGCACAAAGCTAAATCCCAAGAGCACTTTAGAACTTCATCATTCCCAATATGATTATTATCAAAAAGCTCCAACTTAGATTTTAGATCTTCAATCTGCAAATCTAAACTATCTTTAGACCCTTTGCTCCATTGCTTTAATCCTAACTTAAATTTTTCCAGCAGCACTTGGAAATTTTCCTTAGAATTAGAAATCTTGACTTGCTTCCCAAAGTCATCCATATTTTTTCTAATCCCCTCCTCTTTTATCCACCAATTGAAAGCCTTAAAGAGTACTGGACCTCCCTTGAATTGTTTAATTGCTAACAATATTGGCTTGTGATTAGAAACCACCCTATGGAGAGCTAGTCCTTCCCAGCAACCAGTTGAAAATCAGTTATCATTTACTAAGAATCTGTCCAGCTTACTGCACTTAGCATGAGGACCAAACCAATTGAACTCTCCATTTACCAATTCTATATCACACAAGTTATTATTTTTAATAAAACAATCAAAACCTTGAACATTCCATCTCCTATATGTGCAATTGGCACTTTCCCTATCATCCCTAATACTATTGAAGTCCCCTACTATACAAACTTTCTCATTTCTGGCAATACCCAAGACAACTGAGAGGTTTTTCATAATATCTTCTTATATTACAAGCTAAGAGGACCATAAATATTCAACACATGAAAATGTTCCTCAAAAGTTGTGACGCCCTCCAAACCCGGGTCAGAAGTTTGGGGTTCACAACACACACAATATATAAACCTGTATATAAAATATTATATGCATTGCCCCTTTTTTACACAACCATGGAACGCAACAGGTTAAAGTATGAAAACAAGCCACAGCCTTAACTTTTATTACATCGTACCAAATCCCAACTAGTTCAATTTACAACTGATAATGATATCATTCTTACAATCTTGCATAACTGTGAGGACCTCAACCCCGGGGTCAGGAGTTGATGTCATCAACATCAATAATAACAACATAATATAATCCAACTTAACATAAACACGAACCCTTTACCAAGATCTTTTCCAGGTTTAAGTATGATTTAGGTTACAATTACCACAAACCAACCTATCATGAACGTTCCTGACAATACTATCTTATTACAGCAACTCAACAGACCAAGATACAACTACCTCAGAGGAGCCTGACACCGAAAGAACTGGAACTCTGCCCTGAAAACCATGGAAGAATCTCCTAGGCATCTGCAATACATATATAAAACTTTCTGCAAAGGTGAGCAATCAATTGCTCAGCAGTACTACTATATGAATAACAAGTAAAATGGTTTAAAGTAAAGCAGTTATATGAACATAATTCATAACTCGTTAGAAAATAAGTAAAACATGTATAAACTGGATTTCAAAACTAGCATGCTCTGTAAAATAAAATCAACAGTCGTGTGTTGTGCATAAATACCAGAGTTCAATTTTAGCATGCTATTTTCATTTTGAAACCTTCTGTTCCATTACATTAACCATAAAACCATTTATCCCGTTATGGGCACCCAAAACCATTTGTTCCGTTACTAAAACCTCAATCACTTGTTCCATTACTAGAACCATAAAACCACAATCAGATATGTATTGGATATTATCTAGGGACGGCTGATCAGGCCTCCACATAAATTATCTAGGATAGTTGGTCGGGCTATCACATAAAATGTCTAGGAAAGCTGATCGGGCTTTCACACAGACTAACCGGATCCGCAGAGACTAGCTAGGTCTCTGATTAACTACGCTTAACTAATCTGTTATGTAATGCGCGCAACCGAATTAGCCATTTACGCAACTTTATCCAATATCTGATTCGTTTTATCTAGTTTTCAAATCCATTTTTACCTATCTCTTTTCAAAATAATTTTATCACAACACACTATTCAAAACTTCCTTTCATTTTAATCAAATTTTAGAGATAGGTACTTTCAGAAGTTACTTTCCCCAAAAACACATATTTAACAACATTTTCAAACACAGGGGATACATAACTTAAAACGTTTCTGTTCCTGTTCTAAAATAAAACATCATTTCATTTATATATACTGAACCATAAAAGTATGGTCAGAGGTACTTGCCTTGCAGAGCTTTACAACTAATACTGATTGACCTTGGACTGACTTGGACGCTCGGATTTATCACCTTACTAACAGACTATCCTGGATCCAACTTTGACACTCAGGTCCTTCGCTTGGAACCTTACTGAGCTTGTCGACTGATCACTAGGTTATCTTTGGTTCGATATCAATTCTTGAGTCCTTCGACTAGAACCTACAGAGTCGAAATAACCTACGTTAGACGACCAGGTATGCTTGACATATCCTCGCTAACAACCTACCATTCGATATCAAATCCCGACTCGTAATTATACATATTATAATAATACATGCAACAATTAGGATTCACGTAATCGAGTTTTGGTTCTATACTCAAAACTTGGTTCGACAATCATTTTTCAGAAAATAAATATGACCAACGTTCAAAAATAGGGTTGTCATATACTTTGCAAAATACTTATTTATAATCATATACGTATATATATATATTCGACTAGTAACTCCGATAATCATAGGATATGTCCCCGTATTTTCGAATTTATTTTCCCAAAATTCGGGCAGCACCTCCTCTGTTTATCGGCCTACCCGTCGAAAAAATTCGACATCAATACACAACACTACCACAATAATTCACTATCCAACTGATAACGCAACCAAACAATCAATACCATTCTAGTCCCAACCAATCACACCACCCAACAATCTCGAAACTAAATATTTACTATTACTTTTATTTTGAATATTCTAAAAATAAAATTTATAAATTATTATGAGGCTCAAGAATCATCATTTCCATTTATCCGTCAGCTCAACGAGTTCATCGCTGATGGTGGCATAACTTCGACGGTAGCCTTACGGGTTTCCTGTCCGAATTTCGCCATAGCTTTAAATCCGAATAATTTAATCAAACTTATATTTCGTAATAATCACAAAAATCATTCGAGTTATACATATGTCACAATCAATTACTCGAAATTTTTTTAGAATAATCATTCGGTTTAAATTGAAATAATAAGAAAATAAGCAACCGGACTACAGGCAACAGAGAAGAAACAATACGAGCACAACCACACGCATATACACGGCCATGACAGCAGCGACAGAATCACCGGAGACGAAACAACAAACAAAATCCGGCCAGGAAAAGCAGCAAGATCTAGTGGCCCAACAAACATATGCATATATATATATATACGTGAGATACGTGAGAAAAATAGCGGCGCACTTACCGGCAATAGAAAACAAAGCGGGGGAGGGAAAAGAAAGGGAGAAGGAGGAGAGAGGGATATAATAGATAGATTAAATATTAATTTGAGGAATTGATGTTGCTGTCTCTAGATGAAGAAAGGAGATGAAGAAGTAAAATAAAAATGATAAACTGTACTTCTGCCACACATCCAGAATAAGGGGACACGTACCCTTATTCATAACCGAATATCCCATGTCTAACATCGGTTTGTGAATTTTAACGATACATAGCATGAACAAATTTCATCAAACTAATAAAAATAAAATTAAAAAAATAATTTTAAAGTTTTATAAATATTCCAAAACTAATAAAACAGGAAATTTGTAATTTTAAAACATTTTAAATCATGTAAAATACCCGCAATTGACGATGTAACGAACCGAGCTACACTTAAAACAAATTCAGAAAAATCACAAAAATAGTCTTAAAATGTTACAAACATCCCGAAGTTTATAAAAACATAAATTTTGTCATTTTAAAATAATTTCTGAAATGTAATTTATACCCGCTTTTATCAACTAAAGGAATCAATGCACGGGTGAAATTAATCCCAAAAATTTCCAAAATAATTTTAAAATTCTCGGAATATTCCAAACTAAAATAAATATGAATTTCATAATTTTCAAAGAATTCTGGAATTAAATAAGGATTTTACCAATAAATGCAATCAGAAAATCATACCGGGCTAAATAATTGATGAAATATTGGTTTCTCAATTTTATAAAATTCCAAAAATAGTTATTGTAATTATAAAACTATAAAAACAATTTTAGAGACATTTCACATATTTATGAAAAATAAAATTGCAACAAAATCACTTTTAAAAACGAAACATAATCATACAACCCAATATTTAACCACACAATTCAATCCCATACACTAGTAATCATATATACATAATAACAAAGTAATAACCCAGTTGACGAAACCTATATACATATTTTATTCATTTAATTATTTAATAATTATATATTTACATAATGCAAAAAAATATACGAGTCGTTATATCTTTCCCCCCTTAAAAAGATTATGTCCTCAAAATCTTATCTAGCTAAATAAGTGAGGATATTTGTCAAGCATATCTGACTCTAACTTCCAGGTAGACTCTTTGATTTGAGGATTTCTCCAAATACTTTATTTATATAAATAACTCATTCCTAAGGACTCGCTCTTAACGATCTAGGATTTGGATCAATTATTCCACGCAGAACAAATTTGGATGAGCCCATTGGCTCCTAATCAATGACTTGGCTCGAATCAGAAACATATCACTTTAACATTGACACATGGAATACACTATAAATTTGCTGCAACTGCGGCTGCAATACTAACTCATGAGCAACTTTATCTATCTTCCTCGATGCCTAGACCGGTTCCATATAATTAGGACTCAACTCGCCCCTACTAATCAAACCTAACCAATCTTTTCCAAGATGAAACTTTTTTCAATACCCACGATCCTATTTCTATGTCCATACTCTTTCGATGCAAATATGTCTTCCTTCTTTGTCTATCCCGAGCTGTTCCAACTCTTTTCTGAATCAACACCACTACGTCCTTGGTGCGCTAATTTAACTCAGGACCTAGCAACATTTCTACTCCCACTTTCTCGCAATAGGGGGGAACCCACTCTTATGTCCCCACAGGGCTTCGCGAGGTAGCATTCCCCTACTAGGATGATATCTATTAACATAGAAAAGCTCAATCAATGGTAGATGATTACCTCATTTTCCTTTTTAAACCCAACATATATATACTTTCAACATCTCTTATATCATCTGAATCGTCTTTTCACTTTGGCCCTTCGTCTACGGATGATAGATGGTACTCATTTTCAACTTAATTTCCAGACATTCGAACACCTCTTACTCATTTCAATTATTTAAGGCTAAAAAGTAATCTCATATATTCACTTCTTATCACCTTTAGGTATTTGAACTTCACATTCCACTCTTTCGAATACTTTTATTATCTCCTCAGTGATCTTAACCACATTCAATCCCTTCCTTTTGCACAGGCATCTGTTACTACACCGGCTTTACTTAGGTGATTTTTAATGAAAAGATCGAAATCCTTTATTTATCTCAGCTAAAATTCATACTTGCCAGCTTAGCGTATAGTTACTTCCCTTTGAATCTTCATGAGGAAATCCTTGAGCGTCCTACACAGACTTTCTTAATCTTTGAATAGCTGAGGATGTGATCAATAAATACAATTTTCTCATCCAAGTACTCCTTATACACCATGTACCTTAAATCCTTATAGAGGACTGATACACTTTTTACTCCACATAATATCACCAGAACTTGCAATGCTCATAACTCATTCTAATCGCAATCTTTGAGATATCCTCAGGATGAATCTTAAGTCAATCCCCAAGAAATAACAGACTTCTTGAATTAGGTCACATAAGTAATCAATTCTTAATAGGGGTTACTTATTCTTATTCGTCATTTTGTTAAACTCCCGATAATCAGTACACAATCGCATAATTCCATCCCTCTTCTCCAATAACATCACTAGTCCCCAAGGGACTATATTTGGTATGCTAACTTCCCTTTCTAATAACTTTTACAATTATCAAACTAATTATTTCGTTCCACTGGCCTCTAGAGAGATTCCAGGCATTTATTTATTACTCAAACTTCCTCCAGCTTAAGTATTTTCTTCTTTTTATCTTTACATACGGTGGATCTACCGTATATCCTTAGCTTATCACTCCTTCTCTCACATGATTGGAAGAACTTCTTATATTGCTTCTACACCTAGAAACTTACCTTACTATTGGCTTCTATACGCTTTACATTCGCTTCTACTAAAAACTACTCCTTACTTTATGACAGGTCAACCAACCCGATCCTAAAATTACATCGAACTCTTCTAGCTCGAAAGGTGTCAGATCAGCTGCAACTACATCCAAATTCTAAACGCTCGATCTCTTGGTCCTTTTGAAAGTTCTGCCTCTAGCTGTGTTGGATGTTGGCTGTAACACCCCAAAATCCGGAGTCGGGGATTCGGGTTGTCACGAGTTCCATTTCCCTTAATAGTACTTAACCTTAACAATCAACCAACTGCTGCGTACTGTGACCCCATAATATACACACACATACCACAAGTTATAGTCTCAGAGATGAATACCAGAAATAACACAAGTCATTTTATTCCACAATTATAAACCATTTCACCTCAAAATAGTTTCTGAATAATTTACATGTTCTTTGCCATTATTACTGTTAGGTCCCAATTCGTTTGTAGAAGGGGTTTGAATACAAACGGTACCGAATAATCGAATAAATGCGAAATAAAAAATGTGAAACAAAATTCAAGTTAAATAAGAATATTATTAAACTTGAAAGGTGTTACAACAACTGTATCGATTACAAGGAATTAATCTCAAATTAATTATCACAAATTTAGAATAAATTCGACATGAACTTTTTCTATTTTTGCAATAATTAGAATCAAATGCTAAACGCGATTTGAGATTAAGTTCTAGGGATTTTGATCCGCTAGATTGTTACACAAGAGCAAGATAAAGATTTCTAGTGGATTGGATTTAACTTTACAATCTAGAAATTTAATCTTGAAGTATGCAGATGAAAAGATGAAATATTTCTTCTTGTTTTTCTTTTCTGCTTGTTCTTGACTTCTGTGTTCTGGATTGATAATAGATGATTAGAATAAAATGACTTCTGCTTCTTTTTAAACAATCCACCCGAGAGAAAAGAACTGGCATGACAATCTCTTTGGCTCAACAAGACTTTCGGTAGGACTATCTTTAGAACTAGCAAGACAATCAGAATGAACTAGCAAGACTTTCGGTATGACAATCAATTGTCATACCGATTGTCATAGTAGTTCAAACAGATTGTTTTTGCTGAAAATAAATAGATTTAAATCCTATAAAAATTCTGGTAAGACAATCCTTTTGAATTAGCATGACTTTCGGTAATACTATTGATTGTCATACCGATTGTCATACTAATACAATCAGTTGTCTTGTTGAATTAAAACAGATTTTTAAACCAATTTAAATTCTGAAAATTCTTAATATTAATTCAGAATTAATTAATCAATTAATTTAATTAATCAAATAAATTAATCTTTTGCAGATATAATTTATTTTCTTAGTTAAATTATATGACTTAATTAATTAATAGAGAATTAATACTAATCTTGAGCATCATCTATTCTTCTGTATATCTTCTGAAAATCACTGAAATATATGAATCAATTCCACCACTTCAATGTTGACACTCGATGTATTGTCTGGTTCATGAGTGACTAACTTCCGTGACGTTTCTTTATGTCTTGACTTTGATACTTTGATTTTCTTCAGGTTAAATCCTTGTAATTAGTGATACTCTGATGAGATCTCTGTCACTTGAGTTGAGTTGAATCTACTATTTACTTATTACATTCTTATTTGAGCTGAGTTGAATCCTCGAATATACAAATAGGCTATGACATATGACTTACAATCTCCCCCTATTTGTTTGTTAGACAATAACACACAAATACCTAGAGGATAACTCAACTAACAAATAAGAAAAAGATATAAAAAGAAATGCAAAGTAAATAGTAGAAAAGTTCTGGACTAGATTTAACATTTTCCAGATTCCAAGTAGATGTTACTCTAGACTGAACATATCTTCAAGTAGTTCCATCTTCATTTGTACAACCACATTTCCTGTTGAGAAGCCCATATCTCTCTTACTTCTCCCCCTATGAGAATCAACTGATTAAAGAAGATCACCTTCGTTTACAACCTCTCCCGTACAATAGGATCCACAGATAAAAACCAATGGTACTCCCCTTTTGAAAACAATTTCTTCCCTTACTAGAAAATCACCTTGTATTTACCACCTCTCCCGTATAATAGGATCCGTAGTTACAAACAACAAAGGTGTGGTGTAGTGTACATGTTGGATCTTTTTCTTACTCCCTTCTATTTCTCCCCCTTAGTTGAGGAATCCTCCAAACTATTACTTAAGCTTTTATCTCCCCCTTAAAGAAGGAATGTATGCCGTCGTCTGAAGGAGTTCTCATATTCACTTGGTTGGAAAAGAAATAACAAGAAGTTTCTCTTTCTTCCTCACTGTGAGTGTGTGATTCTGTTTAATGTACCTCACATGTGTTTCACTCTTCTCTCCACTCGTGTTTACACTCATTCTCACAAGTGTATCACTCCTCTCATAGCTCCAACATTCAGCTGTACCTGCAAGGAAAATCACCTTAGCCATCCTTAAGGAGGTCACAGGTGGTGCAATGGGAGTTCACAAATCCCCATCCTCGTTAAACTCGTCAGATGAATATGAGTCATAATTTACAAGTTGCTAGTTTCCCTTTTAGGGTTCCAGATTTGAATTCTGGGAAGGTAAACAATGATCCAACGAATTTAGCATAAAGATCAAAGTTCCCTTCTAATGTCTGTGAAGACATTTCCTTGTGACTCATTAGGTAATATCTGAATCATTGTCAACAAGTTGCCGATCTGCACCTATGTCAGATCCACTATCCGTAGATGCATCCAGGGGATTTAAGCCTGGGGAGGTAGACACTGACCACTGACATATGGCTTTTGGATCAGTATCCTCTCCTAACACCTATAAAGGCAATTGGTCCATTAACGAACCTTGAACAATCGAATCTGACCTTAAAATGGTCGAAACTCTTGTTTCCATCAACTCATCCTTTGTGTGTGTAACCTCTCCTTGTGCATTAAGAATTGTTTATATTTGAGGTGGTGACACTACATCGGATACCTTGGCCGACAGGCAAATTTCAATAGACACACCCTTTTGAGAGAATGAATCTAGTAACTGTTTTTGTGCCTTTTCAACCATTACATCTTTTTGAGAAGATGTACGGGGGTTAGCAGTTGTCTCGGTTTAAATACTACTCATCTATGTAGGAGACAGAGCTACTGGGTTGACTACAGAACCTTCCTTATGTGGTGCACTTAAGGCACTATCTCCCTCACGCTCATTCATACTACATTTAGTGGTAAGAGAGTGTTGGTTGGTTCTGTTTTTGTGTTTATCTTTACAATCTGGGATAGACGTTGTGGGTTTTCAACCTCATGACTGTCAATGAAAGAAAGTCATTGGAGACTGAACCTGTAACACAGAATATATGGCACTATAGAGAGAAAATGATTTACAATAGTGATTTCAAAAGATTTTACATGACATAAGAAATCACTAATGTAGAAAGAAGTTTGAGTTCAATGATAGCATTATCAATATATCACTGCACATATAAAACAATATGTTTGTGCCTAGTGATAAGATAGTTATTAATATGACGGCTCTACTTATTCATATAAAACTGTAACTGCAGTTAGAGTGTCATACCATGTCCTTGACGATTTCTTGAGCAGTATACTAGTTCATACCAACCTGAAGTGAGATTGTGAAGAAGAGATTGCATAGTCCAATAGATCTACAACTGCAAAGTCCATGAACTGTGGTGCACTGACTTCCTCTTTTAACTCACCAACCAGGAGTACACTTGTACACATCTTACTAGAGTACAATTCCAAGTGTAATGTGCAGCAGGTGCCTGATATGTCGTAATGTTCTCAAGTCTCGTCACTGGTGCTATATGTTAGATACTGCTTCCTGATAATAACCTAGCACAATATACAAAATTTCATTGATAACATATCCAGCTTGCAAACAACCATATCCCTCAGATAAACCTTTGCTGTTATCTCTAAAGGTAACCAGGGGGCCAGCTTTCTCAATCCACATTTGATAGCAGGGCTCTATCTCCGGTCATATGTCTTGATGATCCACTTGTCAAGAATCCACACTACCGGTTACACCTGTATACTGCCCTGCACTTCAAATGGATTAGACCTTCTTTGGAACCTAAACTTGGTTGGGCCCGTTATACTTGTAGAATTGTCCTTTGTCAGGCAAAACAACATTTTTAATTTTAACTTGCCTCAACTTTCTCAATGACTGAACAATTGACCTTGTAAACAGCCTTAACAAATTTCTCTTTAAGCTTAGGCACAAATGTCTCCTTTCTAGCCTTAGAAGGACTAGCAGTCTTAGACCTATCATGCTTCTTGTTATTCACATGCTGACGAGGAGTAGTCTTATCATTGGAAACATGCTTACCATTAAAATAAGCATACATCATATTAAAAGCACGAGACATACAATTAGTAACACCACATGCTTTATGAGAGTGATTAATAGTAGGCAATTTATGCATGGCAGACATGGTATTTTTCTTATCCAACTCATGTGTGTCTGAGTTAGTCTCAGTTGCTTTCATAAATTTGACTGGAACTTTCGACACACTTGACTTGGAAACAACCTTCTCATTAGCATGATCTTCAGCACGTATTTCTTCCTGAATAATAGAAGAGGTCGCATCAAATGGTTCAGCAATTGATGGTTTATAGAGGGGTTCATCAACACCTTTAAGCACATGTGGTACTTCCCTCCCTTTAGCACAGACACGAGGAGGGGAGTTTATGCCTAATTCTCCAATAGAAACATTGTAATCATAACCTATTCCAGATGTTTGATTAACAGATTGCTTACTGTAGAACTCTTTAGCCTTCGAACAAGAATTGAAGTAGGCTCTAACCTTAGTCTCAAGACCGGTGATCTTGTCTTTGAGAATAGTTTCGAGTTTTCTATAACAGTCAACTCTATTCTCTAGAAAAGATACTTGTTCTTTTAATTTGTCTTGATTAATGTGCACAAGTCTTAATTCATTGACCTCTTTCTCAAGGTCTGTGATCTATAAACTTAACAGTTCATTATCACGACGTGCACAATCTAAGTTACCTCTTAGATGATAAACCATTTTAGTATCAGAAAGTTTTACCTCTATTCTTAAAGATGAAGCTTTTCCATCAATAGCCATAAGAGCAAGATTTCCTTCATCTTCATCTTCACTGTCAGTATCATCCCAGCTTCTTTCCTTTGCCAGATAAGCCCTTTCAGAGTTCTTTCTTACTTGCTTTGGCTTCCTACATTCTGTGGCAAAGTGTCCCAACTCATTGCAGTTATAGCATCTAATGATGCTCCGATCAACCATCCCTATTTTGTATCCACCACTGTTGGTGTTAGAGGATGAAGATCCACCTTTCTGGAATTTGTTGTAGTTGGACTTGTACTTGAGCTTGGGATTCCTCTTGAATCTGACATGGGAGAATCTCTTGACAATTTAGGCCATTGACTCGTCTTCTAATTGCTCCAACTCTTCCAAGGAATAAAAATCATCACTTGATTGATTTGTAGTAGGAGGATCATATTCTGCTACTAACATATTTTCCTCAGCCTTGGAACACTGTACCATTCTCTCCAATTGTTGAGATTGCTGTTGTTGTTGACCTTCAGCTACAAGTGCAGTAGATTTGCTGACCATTCTATCCTTCCCGTAGACTTCCTTCTGTTGAATCTGCTCCAACTCATAGGTTTTTAACACTCCATAGAGCCTGTCCAAAGAAATCTCACTCAGATCTCTAGCTTCTCTAATGGTAGTGATTCTATGTTCAAGATGAGTTAGCAGTGTTAATAGGAACTTTTTGTTGACCTCCCTGATTGAATAAATTTTTCCATTGATGTTCAGGTTGTTGATCAACGCATTGTACCTCTCAAACACTTCAGTAATTCCTTCTCCTGGATTTGATTTGAAATGTTCATACTCAGAGGTTAGGATCTCCAACTTGTTCTCCCTAACTTCCTCTGTGCCTTCATTGATCACCTCAATAGTTTCCCACATATGTTTGGAATTTTTACAGTTCATCACATGTCTGTTCATCAAGGGATCAAGGGAATCAATTAAAATTAATTGAAAGCTGGCATCCAAGGAGGCTTATTCCTTTTCAGCAGGAGTAAAATCTTTAGGCTCTTTTGGATAGGTTCTAGCTTTGGTAATCACAACATCATCTACTATCACCTCTGGTTCAATAACCATTGGAGTTGTTGGACCCTTCTTTAACAAGTTCAGATATTTGGGATTTGCAACTTGTAAAAACAAGAGCATCTTCTTCTTCCACATGATATAATTTTCTTTATCAAATAGTGGAATTTTAACGGTTCCAACTTTTTGTGAAGTCATTAAGAATTTTTGAATAAATAAAAATTCAAGGAGTTGAAAAATCACAAAAGTCTAGGATCTTGATTTATTCGTTAATCAGAATGCTGTGATACCAATTGTTAGGTCCCAATTCGTTTGTAGAAGGGGGGTTGAATACAAATGGTACCGAATAATCGAATAAATGCGGAATAAAAAATGTGAAACAAAATTCAAGTTAAATAAGAATATTATTAAACTTGAAAGGTGTTACAACAACTGTATCGATTACAAGGAATTAATCTCAAATTAATTATCACAAATTTAGAATAAATTCGACAAGAACTTTTTCTATTTTTGCAATAATTAGAATCAAATGCTAAACGCGATTTGAGATTAAGTTCTAGGGATTTTGATCCGCTAGATTGTTACACAAGAGCAAGATAAAGATTTCTAGTGGATTGGATTTAACTTTACAATCTAGAAATTTAATCTTGAAGTATGCAGATGAAAAGATGAAATATTTCTTCTTGTTTTTCTTTTCTGCTTGTTCTTGACTTCTGTGTTCTGGATTGATAATAGATGATTAGAATAAAATGACTTCTGCTTCTTTTTAAACAATCCACCCGAGAGAAAAGAACTGGCATGACAATCTCTTTGGCTCAGCAAGACTTTCGGTAGGACTATCTTTAGAACTAGCAAGACAATCAGAATGAACTAGCAAGACTTTCGGTATGACAATCAATTGTCATACCGATTGTCATAGTAGTTCAAACAGATTGTTTTTGCTGAAAATAAATAGATTTAAATCCTATAAAAATTCTGGTAAGACAATCCTTTTGAATTAGCATGACTTTCGGTAATACTATTGATTGTCATACCAATTGTCATACTAATACAATCAGTTGTCTTGTTAAATTAAAACCGATTTTTAAACCAATTTAATTCTGAAAATTCTTAATATTAATTCAGAATTAATTAATCAATTAATTTAATTAATCAAATAAATTAATCTTTTGCAGATATAATTTATTTTCTTAATTAAATTATATGACTTAATTAATTAATAGAGAATTAATACTAATCTTGAGCATCATCTATTCTTCTGTATATCTTCTGAAAATCACTGAAATATATGAATCAATTCCACCACTTCAATGTTGACACTCGATATACTGTCTGGTTCATGAGTGACTAACTTCCGTGACGTTTCTTCATGTCTTGACTTTGATACTTTGATTTTCTTCAGATTAAATCCTTGTAATTAATGATACTCTGACGAGATCTCTGTCACTTGATTAAATCCACACTCTTGATTTATATCACTGAGGCATGATCAATTTCTTGAACTTCTTCCAGTGAATTAATTCCTCAAGTCTGTAGATGAACCTTGTTTCTGAATCCTTTGACATATATTACTCTATGAGATCTCTTTTGACGGTAGATCCATTATTTACTTATTACATTCTTATTTGAGTTGAGTTGAATCCTCGAATATACAAATAGGCTATGACATATGACTTACAATCTTCCCCTATTTGTTTGTTAGACAATAACACACAAATACCTAGAGAATAACTCAACTAACAAATAAGAAAAAGATATAAAAAGAAATGCAAAGTAAATAGTAGAAAAGTTCTGGACTAGATTTAACATTTTCCAGATTCCAAGTAGATGTTCCTCTAGACTGAACATATCTTCAAGTAGTTCCATCTTCATTTGTACAACCACATTTCCTGTTGAGAAGCCCATATCTCTCTTGCTTCTCCCCCTATGAGAATCAACTGATTAAAGAAGATCACCTTCGTTTACCACCTCTCCCGTACAATAGGATCCACAGATAAAAACCAATGGTACTCCCCTTTTGAAAACAGTTTCTTCCCTTACTAGAAAATCACCTTGTATTTACCACCTCTCCCGTACAATAGGATCCGTAGTTACAAACAACAAAGGTGTGGTGTAGTGTACATGTTGGATCTTTTTCTTACTCCCTGCTATTTCTCCCCCTTAGTTGAGGAATCCTCCAAACTATTACTTAAGCTTTTATCTCCCCCTTAAAGAAGGAATGTATGCCGTCGTCTGAAGGAGTTCTCATATTCACTTGGTTGGAAAAGAAATAACAAGAAGTTTCTCTTTCTTCCTCACTGTGAGTGTGTGATTCTGTTTAGTGTACCTCACATGTGTTTCACTCTTCTCTCCACTCGTGTTTACACTCATTCTCACAAGTGTATCACTCCTCTCATAGCTCCAACATTCAGCTGTACCTGCAAGGAAAATCACCTTAGCCATCCTTAAGGAGGTCACAGGTGGTGTAATGGGAGTTCACAAATCCCCATCCTCGTTAAACTCGTCAGATGAATCTGAGTCATAATTTACAAGTTGCTAGTTTCCCTTTTAGGGTTCCAGATTTGAATTCTGGGAAGGTAAACAATGATCCAACGAATTTAGCATAAAGATCAAAGTTCCCTTCTAATGTATGTGAAGACATTTCCTTGTGACTCATCAGGTAATATCTGAATCATTGTCAACAAGTTGCCGATCTGCGCCTATGTCAGATCCACTATCCGCAGATGCATCCAGGGGATTTAATCCTGGGGAGGTAGACACTGACCACTGACATATGGCTTTTGGATCAGTATCCTCTCCTAACACCTATAAAGGCAATTGGTCCATTAACGAACCTTGAACAATCGAATCTGACCTTAAAATGGTCGAAACTCTTGTTTCCATCAACTCATCCTTTGTGTATGTAACCTCTCCTTGTGCATTACACAGATAGATGGTTATTCGGCAATACCTCCCCTTCTAGAAGGGTTGTTCTTCTCAGCTTATACAAAATGAAAAGGAGAGAAAAGAACGAATTGAAGAGAATTGTATATGAAAAAAAATACTGCCACAAGTATCTGGAGAACAAAACATATGTATCTGTATCAATATCCAGTATTATCATATCGTATTTTACATGCTTAAATATTTTGCTATTCCGTCCATCATTCTATGGACCCGTGCTCTTCCTCGAGCTTATACACAATCACCTTTGAAACTCCCTCGACATCGAAATTCGAATCTGGGATCTCATTCCAGACATCATCGTTACTAGAATTCTATGCTTGCACCGCAACCTTCCTTGTATAGTAATACGACTCTCTATTGTTAAGAAAGAATAACTATTCAATAGGTAGATAATCTACTTAATTAGTCTATCAATGATAACTTATACACCACCACGACCCGATTAGTGGTACTTAATCTCAACATCCATTCCAATACAACTCTCACAGTTGTAAGTAATCGGCTCATTACTCGTAGAATCATTCCTGCATTACTATGGTCCACCATTGACCTACTGTAGTCATTCGTTTTCTATGAAGTCTTAATAGCTAACCATACGGAGTCCATACATATCGTATCGAATTCTTCTAAGGAGGTAACATGATCACCGTTCATGATTCATGAAGAACACTCCTGAACTTGACGTACATATGACATGAAGCATATAAAATTACAGAAGAGTTTCAATGAAAGCAACGATAGCAGGTTAATAACATTATTAACCATATGTCTTTATTAGGAGACATGAAGCTCAAAGGTTCATTTAGTCCTTTCGTAACATGGTCCTGGCTTATCTCAAGATATGACCTTATAAGATAGATAGCCCACTCACGGCGATTACATAAATTAAATCTTTACCAAACTACTATCACAGTTGAGTATCGCTCAATCATCAGAAGGAATGTCAATCTTTCAAACCATAATACAATCTTCACGGCTTTAACCATTATCACTGTATTCCTCTGGCACGAGCACCGATAATTGTCTTCTTACACTTAAAGTGTCGGCCACCTCTTTGGCCTTTCCTGATAGTAATATTTCCTTACAATCAATGTCATTTTAACCACCTTCACTAAATTTTTCTACCTCATTTCAAATCACTGCTTATGTGAAAATGCTTTTCTTAAGTCCTTGTGATAAAAAAATCACCATTTTTCCATAAGTCACTGCCTTAGTCTTTAAATGTAAACATTATCATGGCTGACTCTCGATCGTACTTAGGACGTCTTTTATCTTGGGCCCTTCTTGCTTTAACAATTTCGACCTTCATTGGTTCAATCTATACTTCTTATGGTTTAACACGTGCCCACCTGGCATTATTATAATTACGCCATTTTTCCTTTATCAAATTTCTATTCTTGAGAACTTCGAATATTACCTTTCTCCTTATAAAACCTCTAAGGTTATCCTCAAATCGTTCCTCCTATATTCCCTAGATACAGGCATATCAAAATATCATTTACTAATACTAGAACCATTGTTTATACACTTTTGAAAAATTTCTCCACTGATCCTTAAAGGTTGTTGTTACCTTAATCCTTTCCAATTCATACTGTCAAAACTCAAACTGTCCCTATTAAGGGTGAAATGCCAACCTTCATGCATTCCCCTATGGTTCATCTCAATTTATCGAAGTTATATCCTTAATTCCACCTTTAAAAAGGTACTTGCATTCTTCCATGGATAAATCAAGTCATATATCCTTGATAGATTATCTTATTCAATCATTCCCACCCAGATAGTCTATACCAATTTCACAATAGCATCCTTATTCAAACTGAGGTCAACCCATATGGCCTTCAAAAGATAACAATGGTTACCCGCTTTTCTTGCCTGATTTGGTAATGATAACAGGGATGTTCTGGAAGATATTGGTCGTGTTCAACGTGAACTTCTCTTTACTAAATCCTCATTTACTTTTGTTGTTTATCTCAACAGTCATCTTAATGTTGAGATATCTTCTATACTTGGTGTCTCCCTTTTTGGGTATCAACTGACATGCGTTACTTACATTTCACATTCTTGAAGGTCACTTCCTTCATCCAATTTTCCTAATTTCTTACTTTCTTGTCTCCTCAGTCTATCCGCGTCTCATTGTTTATACTTCAAACTATATCAAGGTTTCCTCGAATCCTCCCAACTTAAAGGGGATAAAATATATGCATCTCTTATGCCTTCAACCATCAATTTTAACTCATGGTGAATCACCCTCATCCTGACGATTACATACTTTTCTATTTCTATTGCTACGAGTCTTTAGGGTTTCCTCATACCCAACTCCCTTATCATTCCTCAAACTCTATTGCCTTTATATTCCTTTCCACTTCAGTTTCTTTTTATTTTCCTTTCTCTTATCATCATTTCATGAACCAACATAACATAAGCATTGATTTCAAACATCCTGTCATTCTGGATTCGTGTCCTTCAGACGAACCTTGATGACTTTCACAACCTAGTTTCATGATTCATCATACTTGTCCGCCTTTGATCTGGCTCTAAAGCTTTTACACTATCTCCTTATCCTTGGGAAGTACTTTCCCAAAAACAATTGACTGAACTTTAATCAGTTAATTATAACCTCTGGCTCCGTGCCTTCCTTGGCCTTTCACCAACGGGTGGCCTCTCTCTTAGGAGGGTAAGTGACAAAAACAGTCTTTTGCGCTTCATCAATCATTTAGAATATAAAAGCAGTCCTCTATTTCCTTTGGCCAGGCTCTTGGCTCGGCTAGGTCAGCTTGTTCCTTGGAACTCTGAGAGCTTAGTGACTTAAAGGTCCTGAAAGAATTTCCCACCGCATTGTTTCCTCAGGGTGGTGTTTGGGAATAAAAGTCTAAGTTCTCTTTAGACAGGTCCATGAATTGCCGTATAGGAGTACCGTCTCGGGTCTCCTTTCCTTTCTCGACTTTCTGTTTCCTTAGTATGAAATGTTTCATCCTTCTCCCCTAACCAGGGTTATCTTATACGTTAAAATCCTTATTTTCCATTATGTTATCGGTTCTTTCTTTCTTGATGGCGACCTCCCTGACTATCATATTCAGGGTTTGCCCTAAATCTTATTCCTCGAACTATGGCTTTCATCTAAGATCTCATCCTTAAGCTCTTGAATGTTTGGAACCAAAATTCTATAGGGATACCTCATTATTCCCTCATCATCTTTCTAGGTATTAATCTCTTCTCCGGTCATGGGTTCTCTGCCTCTATTCATCAATTTTTCTTGGCACAATATGATCTTCTCCAATAATTCGGGCTGTATTGCAATCTCAAACAGCGTTTCGGTACCGGCTCCGGTTACCTTCACTTCTATTTCCATTTTTTCAAAATCTCTTATCAACTCGCCCAAAGACATTTTCATCTTGAGTCTCTCCTTTATACTAAGGGCATTAGCCACCATTTTGGCTTTCCCTGGATAATAAAGAATCTCATAATCGTAATCCTTGATTAGCTCTAACCACCTCCTCTGGCGCATGTTGAGCTCTTTCTGCGTGAAAATGCACTAGAGCACTTATGGCTTGTGTAAATCTCGCACTTCTCTCCATACAAGTAGTACCTCCAATCTTTAGGGCAAAACTATTGCCACGAGCCCAAGCTCATGGGTGGGGATATCGAATTTTATATTCCCTTAATTTTCTTGACGCGTACGCGATTACCTTGCTGTGCTATATAAGAAGCCCCCTAATTCCTTATGCGAAGCGTCACTACACATCACAACATCTCCTTTTTCCATCCGGCAACGCCAACATAGGGGCCGTAACCAATCTTTGCTTCAGTTCTTAAAAGTTGTTCTCGCATTTCTCTGTCCATTCGAACTTCTCAGTCTTACGAGTAAGCCGCGTTAAAGGGGCTACTATGTTTACAAACTTGAACGAACCTTCGGTAGTGACCGACCAATCCTACCTCTGGTAGTTTCCCTAACCATGGTTATCAATTCCTCAGTGGTCCTTTATTCATTCTTGTCAGGATCCTCCACGGGATCCTCCTCAGCAACAATCCCTTCTAGGACAACATCCTTAACCGCTACATCCTCAATATGAACATCATCCTGTCCGTTGTTAGGACGCTCTATCGGATCCACAATCTGATCTCCAATAAGTAATAAAACATCATCGCACTGTTGCTCCTCAACCTCACGGTACGGAGTCCCGCTACCATATACGATAACGAACTACGCTTCTATCAGGATATTTATAAGGGTTCCCATAAGGGTTTTAACTGTCAGTACAACGTTAGGTAGTCCGACTATGAACTTGGCAAGAGTTCTTATTATCTTAGTGAACTTATTATTTTAACGTCACATCATCTTTGAGGTTTATAACGCTTGGCTCTGATACCATTTCTCTAACACCCCCAAATCCGGGGTCGGGGATTCGGGTTGTCATGAGTTCCATTTCCCTTAATAGTACTTAACCTTAACAATCAACCAACTGCTGCGTACTGTGACCCCACAATATACACACACACACCACAAGTTATAGTCTCAGAGATGAATACCAAAAATAACACAAGTCATTTTATTCCACAATTATAAACCATTTCCCCTCAAAAGGGTTTCTGAATAATTTACATGTTCTTTTCCATTATTATAATTCATAATATACATAAGTCTGGTTAATCAATAGTTGAAAGCCTAGCCTATTGGTAGGTCCTACCTCAGCCACGGCGGCATCAACGCTTCCAGAAAACTGCGGAACGTTTCCCAACCGCTTGCGAATTGGAAGCTTGGTCCTGTTCATCTTTTCTATCTGTTGTTGTGTGATGAAAGAAGAAAGAAAGGGTGAGCAACAAGCCCACCAAAATAATATGTATAATAATTTACAATATATGAGCATTCTCATAGCACTCATGAAAGTCTTGGTCAAAAAGAAATGAACCAAGTTTGATCGCTTAAAGCGACCAAGTCGCAAAATATTTAGTATATATGTATATATACTTTTCAAAATCTTGAAATCCTCTGTCATGTATAATATACACAGAGTTCCAGTTTATAACTGTATATAAAAAAAATATCGTTGCAAGGTGATCTCATATATCTAACCTTGTCTCAACGTTTTTCTGAAAATCTTTGTCATGCATAAGATAATCATTAACCAGATATAAGTTGAAAAGATGAAGTTACAAGATACTCCAATATACTTATATCTTTTCCGAATACTACTTGAACTACCACCGTTCAAGGTATAATCAATTTTAAAAGTTCATCACATAGATGAGACTACAAGAAAAGACTTGGATAAATTCAATCTTTGAAATATCATAATAAATAAAAAAGTTACGAGATACTTCATTAAGTCCTGATATATATATATACCTATATATATATACATTTCATACCTCCTTGAAAACCTCTGTTATGAAAATTATAAACAGAGTTGTAATATCCAATGAATTTGGAAAGGAAAAACCTTGGCACAAACCTGATATCTTGCTGATCAGGCAAAGATACCAATAAGTAACCTTTTCAACTAGTAGCTGGACGAATTCCCCACTGGTCATCACCCTGGCCGCAATAGGACCTTATGCTGGACTGCCACTCTGCCACTTACGCATTTGATGGACTCCCACTGAGCCACTTACACTTTCATGGATGCCCACTGAGCCCATGTTGCTTATGCCGACTCAATAGATGGACTTACTTTCCGAACGTTGGGTAAGTAATCAATTCATTTATCAAAATAGCAACCTCGTTGCGAATATAAAATACACCACAGAGCCGGATCCCTCAGGTTTTGAGCAAGTATTTAAATCCCCTTTGAAAGGAAGATCTTAAATATAAAAATGAGTTTTGGGATCCGCTCTAACTTTTAAAATCATTTTGAAGACTCGAAAACATTTTTAAGAATGTTTGGAGTAATGCTGATTTAATGAAATAAATCAGTCCCGATATATTAGAAAATATCTGAATAATATTATTTAAATAATATTCCCATAAGGATAATCAAAGTCGCTTAAAAATCTAGACTTTAACCAATTAGACTCTAATGCTCGCTTTTGCGCTTAATGATTCACTTAAGTCGCTCGAGTACCCTCAGCTCCATTATTTTTAATAAATTAACCATTAAGAATTTTAAGGCGATTTTTTCGCGAGTACCCTACCAACTGCCTAATCCACTTTACATAATTGTTTCATACTCCAATTAGTCATTTAAGGGCCTTAACCAAGGTTTCAAAGTAAGGCGAGGGGTAATGGTTCGTTCGCGAAACGCCGTTACTTAAAACGGTCGTTTCTCCTAAACCATACATCGGATTCAAGCGAACCACATATCAAAACGAAGCTCGTAACATGAAGTATCTAAACATTGTAATGGTCAGTTCATGACAGTGAGTGTTCGGGTGCAAAAGTTAAGCACAAAACAGTCTAAGGAAAATTGGGCATTACGACGGCTATAACTTAGAAATTCCCAAATTTTTACCAAATCAATTCAACATCAAACCACCACCAATCAACACCATTCCCCCATCATTCAACCACAATACAAGATCATTTAACTATAACTCAAGATCTCAACTTATTCATCTAAACCAAGTCAAAATGTGACCAAGAACATCAAATCCAACAAGTATCACTCCTAACTCCAAAATTAACAAAACCACCTACTAAACAAAGCTCTAAACATGAGTACACACCCATTACACTAACCCATCATCTAAACATTATGAAATCCAAACCAACAAAACTTAAGACTAAGGGTTTGAGAAGTTATACCTTCCTTGGAGAGTGGAAAATCACTTAGGAAGCCTTAAATAACCACTAACTATCTCTACTAAGCTTGGATCTTGAAGAAAACATAAGAAAACACAAAGTTAGTTTCTTGAAAAAACTATTCACCAAGAACTTTGATGAATTGATTAGCTATGTTAAACATGGAATCTTAAGGTTAAACTTATGGCTCATCTAAGTTATGAATTATGAAAGCTAAAGAAACAAACCTCTTGAATTATGATTAAGTGGAGCTTGGATGAATTTTCTTCCTTGCTTTTCTTCAAAAAGCCGAGGCAAAAAGATGAGGGAAGAAGAAAATGTGTTTGTTTTGGTTGCTTTTGATTTTTGTGATTAATTGAATTGTTACCATGGTAAATTTTGTGTGGCTTATAATTAACCAACAATTCCTTCCCATTGTGTCATGCTTATGTCATCTTCCCACACTTGTCTTCCTCTTGTTGGTGTGATGACATCATCATCACTAACCTCTTTGATTAACTCCTAATTACTTGGCTAATGATCGCTGATCTGTTATACAGTTCGCTTAACTTTCATTCTCGTTTATCGTTTGAGGGATCATACCCGGGATCTTATTACTTGGGTTCCCTTAACCTTTCTCAATACATTATATTCCTTTTATGATCCTCTCTTATAATCCTTGAATTTAAATCCTTTTTATCCTGTTACCTTATACTCAATTCTTTCAGTATCTGGTGGATTTTCGGGAAAAATCAAAGTGTTCGAATTTGGATTCTGACGATCTTTACATACACTTATATACCATATAGAGTACTAATAAGATCTCAGAATATCAATAAAAGAACCTCTACAAAGTGTGGCATAAAAAGTTTTCTTATTCAGCATAATCAGCAAAATCACTATTCATAAGGGTTACAAAAAGTCCAAAATTTTTGGGGTTATTACATTGGCCCTTGGGATGTAGTATCTTGAGTAATCGATCTACAACTCCTTGCAATATGGCAACTTTTCCACAATTATAACACGTAACTCCTGGAATTTCTGGATTGCATTCCGATGCATAATGACCCTTATGACCACACTTGAAACATTGAACATTGTTTTTGCACGAACCACTATGTCTCCTGTCACAGGACTTGCAATCCACTGCTGACTTGACTGACTGAGCTAGAGTAGAAGCAACTGAGATAGTATCAGACTTAGTCTGGGAGAAACCCTGTCTTGTGAATCTTTTACTCCTGTTTCGGCCAAACCGATTTTGAAATTCTTGACTGGATTCTGCTTGGTCTACTTTGTCCATAACACCTTCAGACTTCCTTTTCTTATCACTCTCTTCCCTAACATCCAACTTCTGATCACTTCCCATTACCAGGGCGGCCGGAACCATAGAGGAGTATGTCTTGAGTTGCAATGCCACAACTCCTCTGCGAATTTCAGGCTTCAACCCTTGTTGAAACCTCCTTGCTTTCTGAATCTCCATACTTATATACTCATGAACTAATCGGGCCAATTCTGTAAACTTGGCCTCATACTCCAACACACTTCTTTCACATTGTTTCAGTTCTAAAAACTTGAGTTCCAACTGATTTCTTAGACCATCGGGAAAATACTTCTCCAAGAATAATTTTGTAAATCTCGTCCAAGAAACGGGGCCTTCTCCTTCCAACGCACGAGTGGATTCCCACCAATAATTTGCTTCATTCTTAAGAAAGGAGCTCTCATAATCTGTCTTAAGATCATCACTTACTTGCGTGAGGGTAAATGCCTTTTCCATTTCCTTAAGCCAATTTCTGGAAACAACAGGGTTCACTTCACCTTTGAACTCTGGGGGCTTAACAGATTGAAAGGATTTAAAACTAGCAGTTTGGTATAGCTCTCCTTGTTGATGTTGCTGCTGAATCTGTTGGATTAACTGCTGATGTTGTTGTTGCAGCTGGCACCACAAATTCAGAATTTCATTTATGACTGGACCTACAACAACATTACTACTATTTTCTTTAGACTAGGTAGCTTTCTTGGGTGGCATTTTCCTGAAATATAAAGATGAGTTTATTCAAAATATAACAAAAATATTTAACAAAAGATATCACCGTTTAAATGGTGCACCTGTATCAGGAAAATGCTGCCCAATCACAATACCCATGCCTTTAATATCGGGGTCCATTTACAAAAGAAATCTAGATTAACAACACTAGCTACCATAGCAACAATGGCTGTAGTAGAATTAACAACAGTATAGGAAAACTAAAATACAAAGAAACTAAACACCGTAGCATGGCTCCTCAATATAACGACAACTGACCAACTTCCCATCACTACTCAAGGACAACAGCTAAACTGATCTGATATACAACAAAAGTTAGCTGGCTATATCAGCCACACACTATGTAGAACAAACCAGTAAATCAAGACAAGCTTAAGGAACACTGGCTCTACTAAGCACCGTAGTCCATATCTCAACCAACCATCCCTTTGAGGATGATTTCTTATCACCCACAAGAAATTTACCAACCACTAAATTACTATTCCCGAGGCTGTAATTCCACCGATAGATTTTGAACCCTCGCTATTACCCTTATTCTTAAATAACACCCTCATATAGGACTTTCGTTCTTCCAAACAGTCACTCTTTGCTTTCAATAACGAGGACCATCTAATCACAGAAATTCACTATCATAGAATATCAAATGAAATCTCAAACTCAAGGGAATCGAATAAGAAGAAACAGTAAAGAAGATGTAGGTATGATTAAGAGCAACCATACAAGTACATAAGATGGCCAGTCTTAGTACCGCATAGATACAACACATAATTCGATGACGTCCCACGAGACCCTATTGTCACACAGACAAATGGTCAACTCATACATACGTGAGATACAGGCCTGTGTAGTACATACGATCGAGTAACACACCACCGTCGTTACCTCTCCGGAAAATCGACGGCAACAGGGCGTCCGGAAGAAATAAAAACAGCGGCGCACTTACTGGCAACAGAGAACAAAGCGGGGGATGGAAAAAGAAGAGGAGAATGAGAAGAGAGGGAGAATAGAGAGAGATTAAAGATTAATTTAAGGAATTGATGTTGCTGTCTCCAGATGAAGAAAGGAGATGAAGAAGTAAAATAAAAATGATAAACTGTACTTCTGCCACGCGTCCAGAATAAGGGGACACGTACCCTTATTCATAACCGAATATCCCATGTCTAACACCGGCTTGTCAATTTTAACCATACATAGCACGAACAAATTTCATCAAAATAATAAAAATAAAATAAAAAATAATTTTAAAGTTTTATATATATTCTGAAGTTAATAAAACAAGAAATTTGTAATTTTAAAACATTTTAAATCGCGCAAAATACCTGAAATTGACGATTTAACGAACCAAGCTGCACTTAAAACAAATTCAGAAAAATCACGAAAATAGTCTTAAAATGTTACAAACATCCCGAAGTTTATAAAAACATAAATAGTTTCTGAAACGCAATTTATACCCGCTTTTATCAACTAAACGAATCAACGTACGGGTGAAATTAATCCCAAAAAATTCCAAAATAATTTTAAAATTCTCATAATATTCCAAACTTAAAAAAATATGAGTTTCATAATTTTTAAAGAATTCTGAAATTAAATACGGATTTTACCAATAAATGCAATCAGAAAATCACACAGGGCTAAATAATTGATGAAATATTGGTTTCTAAATTTTATAAAATTTCAAAAACAATTATTTTAATTATAAAATCATAAAAACAATTTTAGAGACATTTCACATATTTATGAAAAATAAAGCTGCAATAAAATCACTATTAAAAGCGAAATATAATCATACAACCCAATAATTAACCACGCAATTCAATCCCATATACTAGTAATCACATATACATAATAACAAAGTAATAACCCGGTTGACGGAACCCATATACATATTTCATTCATTTAATTATTTAATAATTATATATTTAAATAATATGAAAAAATATACGAGTCGTTATAATAACTCATCTACAATATAAATGTAACAGCCCGCACTTCCGAACTATTAAATTTAAATCTAAAACTAAAATAAAATAGATTCTTATTCGATAATTCAAAATATATAATGAAGGTCAAAGCAACGGTCAAACTCAATAATCAAAATCATAAAAATAGAGACGCAGCTCCACAAATCCGATATAAATTATCTAAACAGATAATCAAATTTATTCTCCAAAAACAAAGCCTTATTCTAATTCAAATATCACGAAACTAAGCAACACAGATCTCCACATAGTTTCATTCCTTATTTTTAATATGCTCCAATTTCCGAACCTGAAATATTAAAAGGGGTGAGCTACAAAGCTCAACAGGTACAAATTCACTAACTATTTAACGGAAAAATAATAGGTGTTTTTAATAAAACGATTTTTCTCAAAATAATAATAATTTTGTAAAGGAATTTCTAAAACAAATCCAACCCAAAGTTTTATATTTTAAAATTCAGAATGTAAAACAGAAATAGCAGAATTTATAACAGATCGGAATAGAGTAAATCAGAACGAAACAATAACTCTTATAATTACCACAGTCTTGATCTACGGCCACACTATGCCAGTAGCCGGCATCTAATTCTTATTCTTATTCTTTTTACCACACTTTTTCAGTGGTCGGCATATAAAGTTCAATAATAATGCACCCTAAATAGGTATCTAAAGTTGCACACTCGTGCGCCTACTAAGGGTATCTAAGACTAGTTCCGGAACTATAGCATAAATTACGAACGGGTTCGAAAATATAGAGACTGGGTTTCAAAATTTTCTCATATTTTATTTCTTATACAGTTCGAAACATAATTCTTATATCTTATACGACATTCGAAAATCAGAGTATCAAAAAAATTTCGGAAATAAAAGTAAGTCAAAAAGTACTTACCTCAATGCATGACAAGATCTGAATTTACTCTTTTTGACCATCTAAACGATGTTTTCTTGGAAAACACGAATCACGAAAATTTTAGAGAACGAAAAGAACTTTTTGAAAAGTCCAGAATTAACAAATCCCGACTTGCAATGAATTTACTATGAATTTTACAAGATTTCTGATTTGGAGGAGAAAAAGGCCTACGAATTTTATGAATAAAAACGAGGAAGAAGAATATGATGTATTTAGAACGATACAAAACCCTATATCTTAACCTATAAGTTATCCATACTAGAATCTGATCCAAATTTTAGGCTTACTAGTCTAATTCAATTTTAAATCCTAGTCCTTATCTAATTGTAATCCTTTTTATTCTATTATTCTATTATTAATCGAATTCTAAAAATTGCGGGATATTATATACTACCCTTCTTAAAAAGAATTTGGTCCCCAAATTCATAACAATCCTAAAGTTTGAGACACATCTACCCCATCTACCCCTTGATCTACCAAAGGCCAAACTATGGTCCACTGGAACCCATCCTAGAGAATGTACTAGTCCCGTACCTAATACACTCCGAAGGACAACCTGCTCTGATACCAACTATAACAGCCCGTACTTCCGGACTATTAAATCTAAATCTAAAACTAAAATAAAATAGTTACTTATACGATAATTCAATATATATAACGAAGGTCAAACCAACGGTCAAACTCAATAATCAAAATCATAAAAATAGAGAAGCAGCTCCACAAATCCGATATTAATTGTCAAAACAGATAATCAAATTTATTCTATAAAAACAAAGTCTTTATTCTAATTTAAATAGCACGAAACTAAGCAGCACAGATCTCCACATAGTTCACATTCCTTATTTTTAATATGCTCCAATTTTCGAACCTGAAATATAAAAAGGGGTGAGCTACAAAGCTCAGCAAATACAAACTCACTAACTATTTAACAGAAAAATAATAAGTGTTTTTAATCAAATGATTTTTCTCAAAATAATAATAATTTTGTAAAACAATTTCTAAAACATATCCAACGCAAAGTTTTATATTTTAAAATTCAAAATGTAAAACAAAACATAGCAGAATTTATAACATATCAGAATAGAGTAAATCAGAACGAAACGATAACTTTTATAATTACCACAGTCTCGATCTACGGCCACACTATGCCAGTAGCCGACATCTAATTCTTATTCTTATTCTTTTTACCATACTTTTCCAGTGGTCGACATCTAAAGTTCAATAATTACGCACCCTTAATAAGTATCTAAAGTTGCACACTCGTGCGCCTACTAAGGATATCTAAGACTAGTTCCGGAACTATAGCGTAAATTACGAACGGGTTTGAAAACGTAGAGACTGGGTTTCAAAAGATTCTCGTATCTTATTCTTATACAGTTCGAAAGATATTTCTTATATCTTATACGAAATTCAAAATCAGAGTATCAAAACTTTTTCGAAAATAAAAGTAAGTCAAAAAGTACTTACGTCAAAGCATGACCACATCTGAATTTACTCTTTTGACCATCTAAACGATGTTTTCTTGGAAAACACGAATCACGAAAGTTTTAGAGAACGAAAAGAGCTTTCTGAAAAGTCCAGAATTAACAAATCCCAACTTACAATGAATTTACTATGAATTTTACAAGATTTCTGATTTGTAGGAGAAACAGGCCTACGAATTTTATGAATAAAAACGAGGAAGAAGAATATGATGTATTTATAACGATACAAAACCCTATATCTTAATCTACAAGTTATCCATATTAGAATCTGATCCAAATTTTAGGCTCACTAGTCTAATTCAATTTTAAATCCTAGTCCTTATCTAATTCTAATCTTTTTTATTCTATTATTCTATTATTAATCGAATTCTTAAAATTACGGGATATTATATACTACCATTCTTAAAAAGAACTTGGTCCCCAAATTCATAACAATCCTAAAGTTTGAGACACATCTAGCCCTTGATCTACCAAAGGCCAAACTATGGTCCACAGAAACCCATCCTAGAGAATGTACTAGTCCCGTACCTAATACACCCCGAAGGACAGCCTACTCTGATACCAACTATAACAGCCCGCACTTCTGGACTATTAAATCTAAATCTAAAACTAAAATAAAATGGATACTTATACGATAATTCAATATATATAACGAAGGTCAAAGCAACGGTGAAACTCAATAATCAAAATCATAAAAATAGAGGCAACTCCACAAATCCGATATTAATTGTCAAAACAGATAATCAAATTTATTCTCTAAAAACAAAGTCTTTATTCTAATTTAAATAGCACGAAACTAAGCAGCACAGATCTCCACATAGTTCACATTCCTTATTTTTAATATGCACCAATTTCCGAACCTGAAATATAAAAAGGGATGAGCTACAAAGCTCAGCAAGTACAAACTCACTAACTATTTAACGGAAAAATAATAAGTGTTTTTAATAAAATGATTTTTCTCAAAATAGTAATAATTTTGTAAAACAATTTCAAAAACATATCCAACGCAAAGTTTAATATTTTAAAATTCAAAATGTAAAACAAAACATAGCAGAATTTATAACAGATCAAAATAGAGTAAATCAGAACGAAACGATAACTCTTATAATTACCACAGTTTTGATCTACGGCCACACTATGCCAGTAGCCAACATCTAATTCTTATTCTTATTCTTTTTACCATACTTTTCCAGTGGTCGACATCTAAAGTTCAATAATTACGCACCCTTAATAGGTATCTAAAGTTGCACACTCGTGCGCCTACTAAGGGTATCTAAGACTAGTTTCGGAACTATAGCGTAAATTACGAACATGTTCGAAAACGTAGAGACTGGGTTTCAAAAGATTCTCGTATCTTATTTCTTATACAGTTCGAAACATAATTCTTATATCTTATACGAAATTCTAAAATCAGAGTATCAAAACTTTTTCGAAAATAAAAGTAAGTCAAAAAGTACTTACGTCAAAGCATGACCAGATCTGAATTTACTCTTTTTGACCATCTAAACGATGTTTTCTTGGAAAACACGAATCACAAAAGTTTTAGAGAACAAAAAGAGCTTTCTGAAAAGTCCAGAATTAAAAAACCCCAATTTACAATGAATTTACTATGAATTTTACAAGATTTCTGATTTGTAGGAGAAAAAGGCCTACGAATTTTATGAATAAAAACGAGGAAGAAGAATATGATGTATTTATAACGATACAAAACCCTATATCTTAATCTACAAGTTATCCATAATAGAATCTGATCCAAATTTTAGGCTCACTAGTCTAATTCAATTTTAAATCCTAGTCCTTATCTTATTGTAATCCTTTTTATTATATTATTCTATTATTAATCGAATTCTAAAAACTACGGGATATTATATACTACCCTTCTTAAAAAGAATTTGGTCCCCAAATTCATAACAATCCTAAAGTTTGAGACACATCTACCCCATCTACCCCTTGATCTACCAAAGGCCAAACTATGGTCCACAGGAACCCATCCCAGAGAATGTACTAGTCCCGTACCTAATACAATCCGAAGGACAGCCTGCTCTGATACCAACTATAACAGCCCGCACTTCCGGACTATTAAATCTAAATCTAAAACTAAAATAAAATGGATACTTATACGATAATTCAATATATATAACGAAGGTCAGAGCAACGGTCAAAGTCAATAATCAAAATCATAAAAATAGAGACAGCTCTACAAATCCGATATTAATTGTCAAAACAGATAATCAAATTTATTCTCTAAAAACAAAGTATTTGTTATAATTTAAATAGCACGAAACTAAGCAGCACAAATCTCCACATAGTTCACATTCCTTATTTTTAATATGCTCCAATTTCCGAACCTGAAATATAAAAAGGGGTGAGCTACAAAGCTCAGCAAGTACAAACTCACTAACAATTTAACAGAAAAATATTAAGTGTTTTTAATAAAATGATTTTTCTCAAAATAAAAACATATCCAACGCAATGTTTTATATTTTTAAATTCAAAATGTAAAACAAAACATAGCAGAATTTATAACAGATCAGAATAGAGTAAATCAGAACGAAACGATAACTCTTATAATTACCAGAGTCTTGATCTACGGCCATACTATGCCAGTAGCTGACATCTAATTCTTATTCTTATTCTTTTTACCATACTTTTCCAGTAATCGACACCTAAAGTTCAATAATTACGCACCCTTAATAGGTATCTAAAGTTGCACAATCATGCGCCTACTAAGGGTATCTAAGACTAGTTCCGGAACTATAACGTAAATTACGAACGGGTTCGAATATGTAGAGACTGGGTTTCAAAAGATTCTCGTATCTTATTCTTATACAGTTCGAAACATAATTCTTATATCTTATACGAAATTCAAAAATCAGAGTATCAAAACTTTTTCGAAAATAAAAGTAAGTCAAAAAGTACTTACCTCAAAGCATGACCAGATCTGAATTTACTCTTTTTGACCATGTAAACGATGTTTTCTTGGAAAACACGAATCACGAAAGTTTTAGAGAACGAAAAGAACTTTCTGAAAAGTCCAGAATTAACAAATCCTGACTTACAATAAATTTACTATGAATTTTACAAGATTTCTGATTTGTAGGAGAAAAAGGCCTACAAATTTTATGAATAAAAACGAGGAAGAAGAATATGATGTATTTACAACGATACAAAACCCTATATCTTAACCTACAAGTTATCCATATTAGAATCTGATCCAAATTTTAGGCTCACTAGTCTAATTCAATTTTAAATCCTAGTCCTTATCTAATTGTAATTTTTTTTATTCTATTATTCTATTATTAATCGAATTCTAAATATTACGGGATATTATATACTACCCTTCTTAAAAAGAATTTGGTCCCCAAATTCATAATAATCCTAAAGTATGAGACACAGCTACCTCATCTACCCCTTGATCTACCAAAGGCCAAACTATGGTCCACAGGAACCCATCCTAGAGAATGTACTAGTCCCGTACCTAATACACTCCGGAGGACAGCCTGCTCTGATACCAACTATAACAGCCTGCACTTCTGGACTATTAAATCTAAATCTAAAACTAAAATAAAATGGATACTTATACGATAATTCAATATATATAACGAAGGTCAAAGCAACGGTCAAACTCAATAATCAAAATCATAAAAATAGAGAGGCAACTCCACAAATCCGATATTAATTGTCAAAACAGATAATCAAATTTATTCTCTAAAAACAAAGTCTTTATTCTAATTTAAATAGCACAAAACTAAGCAGCACAGATCTCCACATAGTTCACATTCCTTATTTTTAATATGCTCCAATTTCCGAACCTGAAATATAAAAAGGGGTAAGCTACAAAGCTCAGCAAGTACAAACTCACTAACTATTTAACGGAAAAATAATAAGTATTTTTAATAAAATGATTTTTCTCAAAATAATAATAATTTTGTAAAACAATTTCTAAAACATATCCAACGCAAAGTTTTATATTTTAAAATTCAAAATGTAAAAGAAAACATAGCAGAATTTATAACAGATCAGAATAGAGTAAATCAGAACGAAACGATAACTCTTATAATTACCACAATCTTGATCTACGGTCACACTATGCCAGTAGCCAACATCTATTTTTTATTCTTATTCTTTTTATCATACTTTTCCAGTGGTCGACATCTAAAGTTCAATAATTACGCACCTTTAATAGGTATCTAATATTGCACACTCGTGCGCCTACTAAGGGTATCTAAGACTAGTTTCGGAACTATAGCGTAAATTACGAACGGGTTCCAAAACGTAGAGACTGGGTTTCAAAAGATTCTCGTAACTTGTTTCTTATACAGTTCGAAACATAATTCTTATATCTTATACGAAATTCAAAAATCCTAGTATCAAAACTTTTTCGAAAATAAAAGTAAGTCAAAAAGTACTTACCTCAAAGCATAACCAGATCTGAATTTAATCTTTTTGACCATCTAAATGATGATTTCTTGGAAAACATGAATCAAGAAAGTTTTAGAGAACGAAAAGAACTTTCTGAAAAGTCCAGAATTAAAAAATTCCGACTAACAATGAATTTACTATGAATTTTACAAGATTTCTGATTTGTAGGAGAAAAAGGCCTACGAATTTTATGAATAAAAACAAGGAAGAAGAATATGATGTATTTATAACGATACATAACGCTATATCTTAACCTACAAGTTATCCATATTAGAATCTGATCCAAATTTTAGGCTCACTAGTCTAATTCAATTTTAAATCCCAGTCCTTATTTAATTGTAATTTTTTTATTCTATTATTCTATTATTAATCGAATTCTAAAAATTACGGGATATTATATACTACCCTTCTTAAAAAGAATTTGGTCCCCAAAATCATAACAATCCTAAAGTTTGAGACACAGCTACCCCATCTACCCCTTGATCTACCAAAGGCCAAACTATGGTCCACAGGAACCCATCCTAGAGAATGTACTAGTCCCGTACCTAATACACTCCGAAGGACAGCCTGCTCTGATACCAACTATAACAGCCCGCACTTCTGGACTATTAAATCTAAATCTAAAACTAAAATAAAATGGATACTTATACGATAATTCAATATATATAACGAAGGTCAAAGCAACGGTCAAACTCAATAATCAAAATCATAAAATTAGAGAGGCAACTCCATAAATCCGATATTAATTGTCAAAACAGATAATCAAATTTATTCTCTAAAAACAAAGTATTTATTCTAATTTAAATAGCACGAAACTAAGCAGCACAAATCTCCACATAGTTCACATTCCTTATTTTTAATATGCTCCAATTTCCAAACCTGAAATATAAAAAGGGGTGAGCTACAAAGCTCAGCAAGTACAAACTCACTAACTATTTAACGGAAAAATAATAAGTGTTTTTAATGAAATGATTTTTCTCAAAATAATAATAATTTTGTAAAACAATTTCTAAAATATATCCAACGCAAAGTTTTATATTTTTAAATTCAAAATGTAAAACAAAACATAGCAGAATTTATAACAGATCAGAATAGAGTAAATCAGAACGAAATGATAACTCTTATATTTACCAGAGTCTTGATCTACGGCCATACTATGCCTGTAGCTGACATCTAATTCTTATTCTTATTCTTTTTACCATACTTTTCCAGTAGTCGACATCTAAAGTTCAATAATTACGCACCCTTAATAGGTATCTAAAGTTGCACACTCGTGCGCCTACTAAGGGTATCTAAGACTAGTTCCGGAACTATAGCGTAAATTACGAACGGGTTCGAAAACGTAGAGACTAGGTTTCAAAAGATTCTCGTATCTTATTCTTATACAGTTCGAAACATAATTCTTATATCTTATACGAAATTCAAAAATCAGAGTATCAAAACTTTTTCGAAAATAAAAGTAAGTCAAAAAGTACTTACCTCAAAGCATGACCATATCTGAATTTACTCTTTTTGACCATCTAAACGATGTTTTCTTGGAAAACACGAATCACGAAAGTTTTAGAGAACGAAAAGACTTTCTGAAAAGTCCAGAATTAACAAATCCCGACGTACAATGAATTTACTATGAATTTTACAAGATTTCTGATTTGTAGGAGAAAAAGGCCTACGAATTTTATGAATAAAAACGAGGAAGAAGAATATGATGTATTTATAACGATACAAAACCCTATATCTTAACCTACAAGTTATCCATATTAGAATCTGATCCAAATTTTAGGCTCACTAGTCTAATTCAATTTTAAATCCTAGTCCTTATCTAATTGTAATTTTTTTTATTCTATTATTCTATTATTAATCGAATTCTAAAAATTACGGGATATTATATACTACCCTTCTTAAAAAGAATTTGGTCCCCAAATTCATAATAACCTAAAGTTTGAGACACAGCTACCCTATCTACCCCTTGATCTACCAAAGGCCAAACTATGGTCCACAGGAACCCATCCTAGAGAATGTACTAGTCCCGTACCTAATACACTCCGGAGGACAGTCTGCTCTGATACCAACTATAACAGCCTGCACTTCTGAAGTATTAAATCTAAATCTAAAACTAAAATAAAATGGATACTTATACGATAATTCAATATATATAACGAAGGTCAAAGCAACGGTCAAACTCAATAATTAAAATCATAAAAATAGAGAGGCAACTCCACAAATCCGATATTAATTGTCAAAACAGATAATCAAATTTATTCTCTAAAAACAAAGTCTTTATTCTAATTTAAATAGCACGAAACTAAGCAGCACAGATCTCCACATAGTTCACATTCCTTATTTTTAATATTCTCCAATTTCCGAACCTGAAATATAAAAAGGGGTAAGCTACAAAGCTCAGCAAGTACAAACTCACTAACTATTTAACGGAAAAATAATAAGTGTTTTTAATAAAATGATTTTTTCCAAAATAATAATAATTTTGTAAAACAATTTTTAAAACATATCCAACGCAAAGTTTTATATTTTAAAATTCAAAATGTAAAAGAAAACATAGCAGAATTTATAACAGATCAGAATAGAGTAAATCAGAACGAAACGATAACTCTTATAATTACCACAGTCTTGATCTACGACCACACTATGCCAGTAGCCAACATCTAATTCTTATTCTTATTCTTTTTATCAAACTTTTCCAGTGGTCGACATCTAAAGTTCAATAATTACGCACCTTCAATAGGTATCTAAAATTGCACACTTGTGCGCCTACTAAGGATATCTAAGACTAGTTTCGGAACTATAGCGTAAATTATGAACGGGTTCCAAAACGTAGAGACTGGGTTTCAAAAGATTCTCGTATCTTGTTTCTTATAAAGTTCGAAACATAATTCTTATATCTTATACGAAATTCAAAAATCCGAGTATCAAAACTTTTTCGAAAATAAAAGTAAGTCAAAAAGTACATACCTAAAAGCATGACCAGATCTGAATTTAATCTTTTTGACCATCTAAATGATGATTTCTTGGAAAACACGAATCAAGAAAGTTTTAGAGAACGAAAAGAACTTTCCGAAAAGTCCAGAATTAACAAATTCCGACTAACAATGAATTTACTATGAATTTTAGAAAATTTCTGATTTGTAGGAGAAAAAGGCCTACGAATTTTATGAATAAAAACGAGGAAGAAGAATATGATGTATTTATAACGATACAAAACGCTATATCTTAACCTACAAGTTATCCATATTAGAATCTGATCCAAATTTTAGGCTCACTAGTCTAATTCAATTTTAAATCCTAGTCCTTATTTAATTGTAATGTTTTTATTCTATTATTCTATTATTAATCGAATTCTAAAAATTACGGGATATTATATACTACCCTTCTTAAAAAGAATTTGGTCCCCAAAATCATAACAATCCTAAAGTTTGAGACATAGCTACCCCATCTACCCCTTGATCTACCAAAGGCCAAACTATGGTCCACAGGAACCCATCCTAGAGAATGTACTAGTCCCGTACCTAATACACTCTGAAGGACAGCCTGCTCTGATACCAACTATAATAGCTCGGGCTTCTGGACTATTAAATCTAAATCTAAAACTAAAATAAAATGGATACTTATACAATAATTCAATATATATAACGAAGGTCAAAGCAACGGTCAAACTCAATAATCAAAATCATAAAAATAGAGAGGCAACTCCACAAATCCGATATTAATTGTCAAAATAGATAATCAAATTTATTCTCTAAAAACAAAGTCTTTATTCTAATTTAAATAGCACGAAACTAAGCAGCACAGATCTCCACATAGTTCACATTCCTTATTTTTAATATGCTCCAATTTCCGAACCTGAAATATAAAAAGGGGTAAGCTACCAAGCTCAGCAAGTACAAACTCACTAACTATTTAACAGAAAAATAATAAGTGTTTTTAATAAAATGATTTTTCTCCAAATAATAATAATTTTGTAAAACAATTTCTAAAACATATCCATCGCAAATTTTTATATTTTAAAATTCAAAATGTAAAACAAAACATAGCAGAATTTATAACAGATTAGAATAGAGTAAATCAGAACGAAATGATAACTCTTATATTTACCAGAGTCTTGATCTACGGCCATACTATGCCTGTAGCTGACATCTAATTCTTATTCTTATTCTTTTTACCATACTTTTCCAGTAGTCGACATCTAAAGTTCAATAATTACGCACCCTTAATAGGTATCTAAAGTTGCACACTCGTGCGCCTACTAAGGGTATCTAAGACTAGTTCCGGAACTATAGCGTAAATTACGAACGGGTTCGAAAACGTAGAGACTGGGTTTCAAAAGATTCTCGTATCTTATTCTTATACAGTTCGAAACATAATTCTTATATCTTATACGAAATTCAAAAATCAGAGTATCAAAACTTTTTCGAAAATAAAAGTAAGTCAAAAAGTACTTACCTCAAAGCATGACCATATCTGAATTTACTCTTTTTGACCATCTAAACGATGTTTTCTTGGAAAACACGAATCACGAAAGTTTTAGAGAACGAAAAGACTTTCTGAAAAGTCCAGAATTAACAAATCCCGACGTACAATGAATTTACTATGAATTTTACAAGATTTCTGATTTGTAGGAGAAAAAGGCCTACGAATTTTATGAATAAAAACGAGGAAGAAGAATATGATGTATTTATAACGATACAAAACCCTATATCTTAACCTACAAGTTATCCATATTAGAATCTGATCCAAATTTTAGGCTCACTAGTCTAATTCAATTTTAAATCCTAGTCCTTATCTAATTGTAATTTTTTTTATTCTATTATTCTATTATTAATCGAATTCTAAAAATTACGGGATATTATATACTACCCTTCTTAAAAAGAATTTGGTCCCCAAATTCATAATAACCTAAAGTTTGAGACACAGCTACCCTATCTACCCCTTGATCTACCAAAGGCCAAACTATGGTCCACAGGAACCCATCCTAGAGAATGTACTAGTCCCGTACCTAATACACTCCGGAGGACAGTCTGCTCTGATACCAACTATAACAGCCTGCACTTCTGAAGTATTAAATCTAAATCTAAAACTAAAATAAAATGGATACTTATACGATAATTCAATATATATAACGAAGGTCAAAGCAACGGTCAAACTCAATAATCAAAATCATAAAAATAGAGAGGCAACTCCACAAATCCGATATTAATTGTCAAAACAGATAATCAAATTTATTCTCTAAAAACAAAGTCTTTATTCTAATTTAAATAGCACGAAACTAAGCAGCACAGATCTCCACATAGTTCACATTCCTTATTTTTAATATTCTCCAATTTCCGAACCTGAAATATAAAAAGGGGTAAGCTACAAAGCTCAGCAAGTACAAACTCACTAACTATTTAACGGAAAAATAATAAGTGTTTTTAATAAAATGATTTTTTCCAAAATAATAATAATTTTGTAAAACAATTTTTAAAACATATCCAACGCAAAGTTTTATATTTTAAAATTCAAAATGTAAAGAAAACATAGCAGAATTTATAACAGATCAGAATAGAGTAAATCAGAACGAAACGATAACTCTTATAATTACCACAGTCTTGATCTACGACCACACTATGCCAGTAGCCAACATCTAATTCTTATTCTTATTCTTTTTATCAAACTTTTCCAGTGGTCGACATCTAAAGTTCAATAATTACGCACCTTCAATAGGTATCTAAAATTGCACACTTGTGCGCCTACTAAGGATATCTAAGACTAGTTTCGGAACTATAGCGTAAATTATGAACGGGTTCCAAAACGTAGAAACTGGGTTTCAAAAGATTCTCGTATCTTGTTTCTTATAAAGTTCGAAACATAATTCTTATATCTTATACGAAATTCAAAAATCCGAGTATCAAAACTTTTTCGAAAATAAAAGTAAGTCAAAAAGTACTTACCTAAAAGCATGACCAGATCTGAATTTAATCTTTTTGACCATCTAAATGATGATTTCTTGGAAAACACGAATCAAGAAAGTTTTAGAGAACGAAAAGAACTTTCCGAAAAGTCCAGAATTAACAAATTCCGACTAACAATGAATTTACTATGAATTTTAGAAAATTTCTGATTTGTAGGAGAAAAAGGCCTACGAATTTTATGAATAAAAACGAGGAAGAAGAATATGATGTATTTATAACGATACAAAACGCTATATCTTAACCTACAAGTTAACCATATTAGAATCTGATCCAAATTTTAGGCTCACTAGTCTAATTCAATTTTAAATCCCAGTCCTTATTTAATTGTAATGTTTTTATTCTATTATTCTATTATTAATCGAATTCTAAAAATTACGGGATATTATATACTACCCTTCTTAAAAAGAATTTGGTCCCCAAAATCATAACAATCCTAAAGTTTGAGACATAGCTACCCCATCTACCCCTTGATCTACCAAAGGCCAAACTATGGTCCACAGGAACCCATCCTAGAGAATGTACTAGTCCCGTACCTAATACACTCCGAAGGACAGCCTGCTCTGATACCAACTATAATAGCCCGGGCTTCTGGACTATTAAATCTAAATCTAAAACTAAAATAAAATGGATACTTATACAATAATTCAATATATATAACGAAGGTCAAAGCAACGGTCAAACTCAATAATCAAAATCATAAAAATAGAGAGGCAACTCCACAAATCCGATATTAATTGTCAAAATAGATAATCAAATTTATTCTCTAAAAACAAAGTCTTTATTCTAATTTAAATAGCACGAAACTAAGCAGCACAGATCTCCACATAGTTCACATTCCTTATTTTTAATATGCTCCAATTTCCGAACCTGAAATATAAAAAGGGGTAAGCTACCAAGCTCAGCAAGTACAAACTCACTAACTATTTAACAGAAAAATAATAAGTGTTTTTAATAAAATGATTTTTCTCCAAATAATAATAATTTTGTAAAACAATTTCTAAAACATATCCATCGCAAATTTTTATATTTTAAAATTCAAA